>NW_023483891.1:0-1597 GCF_013731165.1 Rhagoletis pomonella | reverse complement strand
TTATTATCGACGTTATTCGATTTCAATATTTAAAATGATTTGGTTATCGAAATTTTTTATCAGTATTTTTATTGCTGTTGGAACGAAAAGGGTCGAGCTAGGGATAAAAGATAGAGTGGTATTGTTTGGAAATTTGTTATTGAGCTGAGCTGGTTATTTCAAGACAACACCACCCTATGACTGCCAAAATGTACAAATCTGTACAAATGTAAAAATAAGCAGCTTAAAGGCCTTATTCATAAAAAATAAAGTAGCTTTAATAAAGGTTTATGACTGAAAAATATATAAAAACATCATTTTATAAAGCTCTTTAAACCTACTTTATATTTTATGAATAAGGCCAAAAGTTTTACTTCTGCAGAGTGGCCCAGGCGCACTTTATTTTTCTGTTCAGTTTATTTCAAGTATTTAACCAAAAACTACAATGGACAATCAGGCGTTGCTAGATATTCTCAAAAAATAAAGATCTGCATTGGTCGTTTATGAGCGTTGAATAGACGAAAAACAACCTTTCGGCGCCCACGATTAAATTTCGTTTCGTCGTAGCTGTTTTGAAAAGACGAGGTGGAGTAATCTCAGCTGTCCTATCTTCGCAAGATTGAATGCCCAATTAGTGGTTCCATACCCAAGCTGTAGCCATATAACCATATTAATTAGCTGAGCTGATCAAACGTATGGGCAGCTCTCTTAACGATTTACAGAGCAGTACTACCATGGCCATAAACATTAACGTGGGCATCTATTGCGTTTTGATTGTTTGCCATAACCATAAGCAGCTTTGGAGTATTTGACAAACTTATAGCCATTAAACATCTCAGACCATATTTCACACCACTTGCGAAGAATTCTCTGGAGAAATAAATAAAATTTCGATCAACACACAATCCAAACAAAGTCGATTTTAGCAAATTTAATGTGGCACTGGGATCATCTTTCATAAATCGAATGACTACTGGTTGGGTAGATAAAAACAAATGCTATGTATAAATAACCCATTTTTGCATCCTCTAGTTTGAAAAAAAAAACTACTGCATATGCATTAAAAATTTCTTTTATGACAACGATTTTCGGAAAAATTTTCTAACATAAATTGCTGCGCATTCAAATGAAAATTTCATACTCATGTATGTATATCACTCAAAAGAGCTAACAAAATTAGCTTCTCCACAACCATTTGTATCGATTTGCAGCAAAGAGAACGTCGGCCTCACTCCACTAGCGAACGGGTAAGCGCGCAAAGCGTAATAGCTGGCGCACACGACGCCATAAAATATGCTACATTTTATGTTTAAAATTTAATATTGAAAGCAAACATAAATTTGCGGATTTATTTGTGACAGATTTATTTGCCGCTACCAAAATGGCCTGGACCAGCCGCACTGAGTGCACAATATCACCATTCGGTTGTCCATTTACGGGTCGCACAACTACGCACAGAAATGCGGGATGTAAAAAAAAAAAAAAAAACTTTTGTAGGTGTGCTGGTGAACCGCTGACTTTTGCACACTTTATCGCCTCGACAGTCGTAGGAAATGCCTTTGTACTTTTTTTTGTTGTTGTTTGTGGTGGTGGTGGCCTTTGGTACCCGCAGGCATTC
>NW_023483890.1:0-1597 GCF_013731165.1 Rhagoletis pomonella | reverse complement strand
ACGCAAGTACCACCGACATTTGTACCACCGGTAACATTGGATGCATATACAGCGCCGTACCATCCGTCTGCTCCGTACGCTTTTGACCATGTCCGCGCACCACCGATAGTACCGCATTACTATAACCCATACCAAAATGTGCGCAATATAGTGGACCTCTTACTGTATTTTGATCCATCGTCCGACCATTCGCTATGTTCAAACCAGTTCTAAAACGCATGGAAAACCTTAAAAGTATTTATGGTTAGAGGTAAAGCACACTTTTGGTTGCCATACAATAAAAGATGCGAGGGTCTGCTAAATATTGGGTAGACTCTTTGCAAGATGGCATCATTTCGTGACCGCAATTCGTTAACAAGTTTTTGTTAGACTTTCCGTGTATCGAAAATTAAGCTGATGTCCATATTAAAATGGCACAAACTAAACGCCAAAGCAACGAATCATGCCCAAGAATTTTACTACCGTATGCTGGCATTAGGAGCAAAAGGCGGTTTATCCAAGACCTGTTACGTGATATTATTAGTTAGCTAAATCTTCCTTCAAGGTGAATCCACCGCCTTAAAAGAATTCGAATCGTAAATCGTCGTCCGAAGAAAATCAAAACCCGACAAAAACTTTATCACTCGAAAAATTCAAGTGCCGCAATTGTTTTCAATTCCAGCATTACTCGACTAATTGTAAAGAGCCCCAACGTAAGCCGCGCTATGAAAAATGCCAACGTACAACGCATAAAACTGCCGAATGTGTTGTGAAAGTGAATAGCCGCGTCAACAAAATCGAACAGAGTACATGTGACGATAACATTTATAAAGTAATCCTAGTAAATGGAATAGAAACGATTGCCTTTGTTGATCCCGGTAGTAGTCGTACACTCGTTCGAAAAACATTTGCGCCAGAAATTGGAAGTCCGCGGCAACAAGTAACCTCTTTATAAGGTTTTGCTGGGGGAGAATATGTGAGTACCGGAATTGTTATTGCGGTAATCAAAATTGACGGTAACAAAATTCAGACCGATATGCACATAACCGAAGATGATTTGTTGAGTAAACCAGTATTGCTTGGTAGAGATGTTCTTTGCCGCGCAGGTAAACGTTTAGTTATCAAACAAGACCAATGTCGTGTAGAGCAAATTCAAAATATTGTAGTAACAAAGGAATTACACTTAACCGAGCTCCAAAAGTTTGATATGCTGTAAACCGAATATTCTGACGTGTTTGCAAATAGTCTCTCCGAAATTGGAAAATGCGGTATTTCCAAAATGACAATCGAATTAAATACTGACAAACCGATCTACCTTAAACCGTACCGTATCCCGTTCGCTAAACCTTCAATTGTGTCCGAAATCGTATCTGATTTGTTGAAGAACGAAATTATACGTCCAAGTGATTCGTCATATGCCCTTACCAGTCGTTCTCGTGGAGAAGAAGAATGGTGAACATCGCTTATGTGTCGTCTACCGTAGTCTGAATAAAGTTACACTGAAAAAACCGTATCCAATGCCGATTATGGAAGAGCAACTTTCGCAGCTGTCGCGAAATATATATTTTACAACTCTTGACCTGCGTACCGGTTATCATCAAATAGAAATTGATGAAGA
>NW_023483889.1:0-1597 GCF_013731165.1 Rhagoletis pomonella | reverse complement strand
TTTTTTCGCCATCTGAAAGCGAAATATAAAGTTATATAGCCGTTTGAAGCCATTTACTTGCAAGTAATAAATAAATAAATAAATAAATAAATAAATGAATACATAAATAAATAAATAAATAAATAAACGCGGCCTCTCGCTGACGCCGAACGTTAGAAAAAAAATTTGCTTTAGATCTGATGGACACTGCCGATAACATTGTAGGTACGCTAAAATGACACAAAAAAAAGCCGAGATGAGTAAACTTAATTTTGGGTTATAGATTACCGATACATATTCGGTTTTTTTTTTTAGACTAGCTTATTTTCCTAAGATATTTTCATTTTAAGTTGGCATTATGAATGTAAAAATAAATAAATCTTTAGCACGGAAAAGGGTTACTCGAACGCCATGTCCGAGTATGGTCCAAAAAATCGTTACGCATTTTACTTTGGCCATTCACAACTGTTTTATTTATCCATCGAATTCACTGTAAGGAAAATGTGATTGCTCAGGTATGAAATTTTGCATTTGGTCTTAATGGCTGACACGTACTTAACTAAACTTACAAGGTTGCTCATTGAAAATGTTAAAATTGAACACTGTGCGCCAGCCTAGCCGACAAACAAATTCACCGCTAAAACTGCTGCGCTCACCTGTGCTTGCTCAAGTTTAACGTCCTTAAAGGTTACCCACAATTTAGCGCCTTAACGCCGGTACACGCATATACAAATATTTATAAGCAAAAATAAAAGCAAGCATATTTAAGTGAATGCGTTTAAGTACGACCAACAATAAAAATGAGGAGGCGGGGGGGAAGAACAACAAAAAACTAACAACAGTGTGAAAAGTCTTTTGTACTTTGCCACCTGTAGTCTTACAACTTTTTTGAAGCGCGAATTATACTTAAGGCTAAAATTTTCACAACGACACGGGCGTATGTGTTTAGGTACGAGTATTTAGCCACCTAAGTGATATACGAGCAAGTCATTTTGAGTAAGTATGCGTGCGCTTTGTTCTTGTAGAAGGTGATTACGGCCTAGTGGCTGATGTGTACTGCATAAAACGCAAGCACAAGAAGGCAAACTTTTTTAATATCTATCTAAGGTGGCAATACTTAAACCACGAAATGTAGATATGCACATCTCGAATGAAATAATACTATTGCACTAGTGCACCGATGTCAATTTAAATATAAATACATACATACATATGTAGATGTGTATGCCAAAATGTGCGCATATTGCATACATAAGCACACATGCAGATAAATACCTTTTAATTGCTCGTACAGGTGTTGTAGTAGTAGTATACCCTGAGCAACAAACAACTAGCCAAACGGCTAGACAGACGCGCGGCTGCTCTGGTATCGTGGCGCGTTTTCATGTTAAATCGTTACACCCGCGCTGCACTTTTTCTTTTTTGCTCTATTTCTGTAATTTCTCGTATATGCTTTTTTATGCGTTTAATTCGTTTTTATAACAATTTCAACAGTTAAGCTGTTTTTTTTTTTTGGCTTATTTTTATGTGCTGTTAAAATTGCAGGCAATTAAGTCAGCGAGCTAAATTTGTGCAGCGCATACAATGGTTTAGCTTGCAGCTGTAAACTTGTCTACCT
>NW_023483888.1:641-1597 GCF_013731165.1 Rhagoletis pomonella | reverse complement strand
AGATAATTTTGAGTATGGAGAAGAAGAAAGGGATAAATACAGAAATTAAAATAAAAGTAAAGAAACTTAAATATAAAGATAAAGAGGAAGGAACATTTAAATACCTAACCTAATAACAATGGTGGGGGGTGAATATGTAAATGAAGAAAAGAATGGACATATTTAGATCAAGATAAAGGAAAGGATAAAGATGAAGAAGAAGATGAAGACCAAGACGAGGAAGAAGATGAAGATGAATATGAAGATAAGGATAAAGATAACTTATCTTAACTTAACTTAACTCACCTCAACTCATCTCACCTCCGCTTAAAAACTTACTCCACCTGAGTTTGCTACACATTAATTCACCACACCTTAACTCCCCACACCTAAATCCACCACTACTGCACTCCCCACACCTAAATTCACCACACCTTAATTCACCACACCTAAATCCACCACACTTTAATTCACCACACCTTAACTCACCACACCCCAACTTTCTCACCACATCTTAACTCACCACACCCTAATTCACCACACCTCAACTTTCCCACCACACCTTAACTCACCACACCTTAATTCACCACACCTCAACTCACCACAACTAAATTCACCACACCTCTTAAGACCACCACACCTGAATTCATAACACCGTAACTCCCACACCCAATTCCACCACACTGCAACTCACCACACCCAATTTCAATACATGACATGATATCACTAAAGAAACAATATAAAGAAAAAGAGGAAGGAAAATTTAACTACATAACCTAATAACGATGGTGGGGGTAAATACGAAAATGGAGAAAAGAATGAAGATATAGATCAGGATAAAGGAAAAGATAAATATGAAGACGAAGGTGAATATGAAGATGAAGATGAAGAAGAAGATGAAGATGAAGATTAAGATGAAGATGAAGATGGAGATGAAGATGAAGATGAAGATGAAGATGAAGATGAAGATGAAGATG
>NW_023483888.1:346-631 GCF_013731165.1 Rhagoletis pomonella | reverse complement strand
GATGAAGATGAAGATGAAGATGAAGATGAAGATGAAGATGAAGATGAGGATGAAGATGAAGATGAAGATGAAGATGAAGATGAAGATGAAGATGAAGATGAAGATGAAGATGAAGATGAAGATAAAGATAAAGATAAAGATAAAGATAAAGATAAAGATAAAGATAAAGATAAAGATAAAGATAAAGATAAAGATAAAGATGAAGATGAAGATGAAGATGAAGATTAAGATTAAGATTAAGATGAAGATGAAGATGAAGATGAAGATGAAGATGAAGATGAAGAT
>NW_023483888.1:0-336 GCF_013731165.1 Rhagoletis pomonella | reverse complement strand
ATGAAGATGAAGATGAAGATGAAGATGAAGATGAAGATGAAGATGAATATGAACATGAAGATGAACATGAACATGAACATGAAAATGAAAATGAACATGAACATGAACATGAACATGAAAATGAACATGAACATGAACTTGAACATGAACATGAACATGAACATGAACATGAACATGAAGGTGTAGATAAACATAAACATAAACATAAACATTAAAAGCGATAGAGACAAAGATAAAGAGGAAGAAAGTGATAGGGATAAAAAGGAAATACAACTGAAGAATGTGCGATGTTATATTGTGATGTGTTATGCTACATATGTTATGTTATTGAATCTA
>NW_023483887.1:0-1597 GCF_013731165.1 Rhagoletis pomonella | reverse complement strand
TAAGATTTTAGAATTTTTGTGTCGGATTGACAAAGTTGCGCTTGTTGGTGATGAATTTGCGGGGAGATGTGCTGCGGTTGTTTTTATGAATGAATTTACTTGGCCTTGAGAAATATGCGCATGCGTTCATGAATGAAATAGTTATTGTTGTATTTGAATATGCGCGTAATTATGTATGTGTGTATGTATGCTGCCGTGAGTTGTACATATGTACATTTGTATATATGTATGTGCGTGGTACTTAGACAGCAATATGCACGTATGTATGGATGTACTTATACATACATGCATGCAAAAACGTTGTCAATTAATGGAGCATGTAGTACATATAGATACATATATGTATGCGTGGGAAATGCATTTTCATTTGACTCCAAAACTATTGGGGCATATTAGTAGACGAAATAAAGTCGACTCTTAACTTAAAGTTTGTCAGCACCAAATAAGAAGAAAGTTAGTATGTACTTACATATATGTAATGTTATGTGCAGGTGCAAGAACGTTATCAATAAATGATTTTGGAGTATGTGTATGGGGTACATATTTACATATGTAAGTACATACATACATACATTCAGCTGCCATCAAAAAATTATGTTTATTTATTTTTAATGATTTTCATTTAAAATATAATTCAATCTGGAACAGAAACCACAATAATAAAAGTTTAAAAGCTTGCACAAATTGCAAAAAAATGAATCGACCTTCAAGAAATGGTCATCCAAATTTTTTATTTGAATATTTAATATATTTTCGGGTATGCAGTATTGTAGTCCGTTGTCAGTGGTGTCAGTGGGCACGATGTCAGCGATGAGAGGCTGTGAGATCGGACGATCCTCACGGGAGCATGTGATCCCAGGCAAGGCGAGCGTAAACGAACGAGGCGCGGAACGTGCGCAGTCCCGCGATGAAAGACCTTCGAGTCGAATCAGCGAGCTGCAGGTGGCGTTCGGAAATCTTTTTATGATAGCAGGATCGGAACAGGGCGGAGAACATGAAATGGATCTCCTCCATTTGAGTGAGGAGCGAGCAGACAAGGTACGGAGTTTGGTAGCAGCCTACAAGCCAGCTAAGAACGCCGCATCCCCAGTGGAGATGAAGATCTTGTTGACAGACGATGTCCCGGTATTTGAACGGCCAAGGCGATTGTCATATGCGGATCGGCAGATAGTCGACGAACAGGTAGCGACCTGGCTAGCTAGTGTATTATACAACCGAGCAACTCCAACTATGCATCACCGGTCGTTCTCGTAGCCAAGAAGGATGGGAGCAAACGTCTCTGTTGCGAATATCGGCGCCTAAACGAGAAAATCGTCCGCGACAACTTCCCGATGCCGATGATCGACGATGTTATCGAGCAGCTGCTGGGAGCCAACGTTTTCTCCACGCTTGACCTAATGAACGGGTTCTTCCATGTTCCAGTGGAAGCAGACTCGCGGAAGTATACCTCGTTCGTAACGCACAGCGGACAGTTCGAGTTCTTTTACGTGCCATTTGGCATATCCAATTCGCCGGCAGTCTTTACGAGGTTTGTGTCCGCAGCTTTGAACGACTTGGTACGTAGCGGCACAGTCGTGGTGTACATGGATGACTTGAT
>NW_023483886.1:0-1597 GCF_013731165.1 Rhagoletis pomonella | reverse complement strand
TGGAAACCCTATCGAATATAGTTCTTGGCGTAAAAGTGTCGAACGTATCCTGACCCTTTATAACCCGATCAGAGGTACCCCTAGGTGCTATGGAATCTTAAGTGTTATAAGGAATAAAATAGTTGGAGGAGCAGATAACATTTTGGAATCATATAACACACCCTTAAACTGGGATTGTATTGTAAAATGTCTAAATCTGCATTACGCAGATAAAAGAGACATTAACACCTTAGAGTACCAATTGACAGCAATGGTACAAGGTAACAAAACAATACAAGACTTCTATCAAGCGGTTTACACCCATCTTTCATTAATAATTAACAAAATTTCCAGCCTGGAAATCGGTGCTGAAGCAATGCAGGTACTAACAAGAACCTACCGAAATAAAGCCCTTGACACTTTTATCAGAGGGCTCAAAGGAGATCTACCTAGACTTTTAGGTATCCGAGAACCAGTAGATCTACCACAGGTACTTCAATTATGCCTTAAACTTGAAAATCAACAATTTCGAGCACAATTTTCGAGCTACACTCATAATAACATTTCAGAAAAAAAACCTCCAATCCCTCCACGCGGAAATAATTATAATAATCATATGTATCCACCACAGTTCTATCCCCAAATAGCTTACTTACCATAATTACGACAGACGCACAACCAAACCGGACCACAAAAAAAATCAGCATAGCTTTCAACAGTTTAACAATCAAGGCAATATTCGACCTTATTTTCCGCAATATAACAATTATGAAAACAGGCCACCACCAAGGCCAGTTGGTCCTAAACCACTTCCGGCTCCAATTCCAATGGAAATTGATGAAACTTTAAAAACCAGAGCCGTTAATTATATGAATAACCCCAAAAACAATAGTAAATATGCAGCAAAGCGACCTCAACCGACATCTTTGCAAACACAGCAACCCCATAAATTGCAAAGAAATTATCACATTGGCACTCTTCAAAATAACGAAAGCAATCAAGAATATAACAACATAATAGCAGATAATGCCACACCTGATGATTCCGAATATGACCAGTCTTTGGAAGAATATTTAAATGAATACCCAGAATACGGAAATAACTATGACGAACCGGTTAAAGATAACACCAATACAGACGATACTGATCCTACAAATGTCCATTTTTTAGAATAACAAGCTCGTCCTTACCTTACTTTGAGTGCAGACGAGCGACAATAGAATTCTCAAATTCCTTATCGACACCGGGTCAAATAAAAATTATATTCAACCCGCTCTCATCAAAAACCCTATACCTAACGATAAAATTTTTTACGCCAACTCTGTAGGCGGAAAAACTAAAATTTCTCATCATTCTTACATAAATCTTTTCAACATTAAATCGGTCAAAATTAAAGTATTTTTATTGCCAACACTGACGTCATTTCATGGAATTTTGGGAAATGATTCTTTAAAAGAATTATCTGCGATAATCTACACCAAAGACAACTACATGATAATTAACAACAACGTTAAAATTCAAATTAAACAGCAAGCCTCCCAAGCAGTAAATACCATAAATATTCGAACGACGCATATGACAACCGACCAGAAACATCAAATAAATACTTTAGTCAAAA
>NW_023483885.1:0-1597 GCF_013731165.1 Rhagoletis pomonella | reverse complement strand
TTTATTGGTCACCCCATTGCATTTTTCGGGGTTTTCTGCGGACCTATAAATAATAGTTGCGATGAAAAAATGGTTAAATAAACAATTGGGTATTATTATTAGGAATCTCCTGCAGATAAACATAGTTTTCTGGTAGAAAAATATTGATTTTTTACTATTCTATACCGTTTATATTAAAAGTTGGTTTGCCCCATATAAAATACATGGAAAACTTTTAGCGCTTTGAGCGACCTCTAAATATTTTTTGACTTCACAGTAAAAAATAAGGATATACTTTTTTCGGTATAGAACAAACCTAGGGGGTGAGAGCATAACAATTCCCACTTTACTTTTTCACAAGGGACCACCCTTATGTATATACAAGTATAAAAAACACGAAGTTTATATGCACATATGTATACGCAGCGCACCAAATGCTCCCAAATGATAACGCATACGAGATTTAACCCGGTATAACGTTCGCAAACGAATCGGGTTTCATTTACGGCATTCTTTCACTTGCGCTCGCATTTTTATCGCAAAATTCAAACTGCTAGGCTCGTGTATGAGGGCATTCTTCTTCTTCTTATTTATTGGCGCTGTAACCGCCTAACAGGCTAACCTAATATTCACGCACGCCGCCAATTTTTTGTTTGCGCATTTTCTGCCTTAAATACACAGTATGTTCAAAGAATTTTTTGTATGGAGAAAATGAGCAACACCTTCCACAAAATTTACCAAATATCAACCGTAAGTCCTAGCTACTTAAAATTTGCACTTTGAATTCACAAAACTGCGTACTTAGAATGTTTCTAAGAAATCTAATTTCAAAGCTCAAAATTTTGATGAAACTTTGTCGAATTTTACTAATTTTTGTACAAAGTTAAAAATTGTGACTTACATGGTCTTTGTTAGATAACGAGCCTCACTTTCATAAAAAGGAATAACCATTAAACAATCGAAAGGGGAATATCCAAAGAAAGGTAAGATGTCTCTTCCCTATTTATATTTTTGCCACTCTATCTACAGCTTATGTTTCTCGTATCCACGATTTTTTTGAGGGTATTAGTATTATTTTTAATAATTTCATTAATTATATTTATACATTATTTATAAGGATGCTGGCTATCTTTATAGCTCACTTATATTTATTCAATGTACTTTGTGGTGACGAAAGTGCTGGCTCGTTTGTACGAAAAATTGTTTTTGGACCGGAGTACAGGGAGCGTCTTAATAAATGACTAAACAAAACACTGAAAATCTGGACTTAATCGGTACAAATATGAAAACTCGGGGCATTTATACGTTCCGACTTAAAAAAAAAATATTCAGCGGGACAATTTTCTCCAAATTGGTACTGTCCCGCCAATATAGACACGAATGGTCACCGTAGGAATACATAACTTTATTGCTTTTTGCATGTGCTGCGACCTTTCAGGCAAAGGTGTGCTGTTTCTATCCCCAGGACTGTATGAGAGTGTGAATTACTTTTATAATTTTTTTGGGCACACGTTTCCAACATTAATTATTAACTTATGTATTAATAAATCACTGCAATCAAAAAAGTTAACGCAGCTCTTGAACTACATCATTAGAATTACACTATAAAAAAAAAAAA
>NW_023483884.1:1200-1598 GCF_013731165.1 Rhagoletis pomonella | reverse complement strand
CTTTTTACATTTTTGATTGCTGATATTGCGAAGCCGATTATAGGAGCTGATTTTTTGTGTAAATATGGACTTCTTATTGATATTAAAAACAAGTGTTTAGTAGATCCGTTAAAAAATCTATCAGTTAATACAATTTCGTACTTTTGCAATGTCCCTCTTCCAAAAATTTTTTCAGTAGATGATCAATATACAAAATTATTGAAGGAATTTCCTTCCCTTATTTCTGAGCCAGATTACTCAAAACCGGTTAAGCATACAACGGTTCACAGACTTGTCACTGAAGGAAATTTCCTTTTTCTAAGCCAAGGCGCTTAGATCCTATCAAATTTAAAGTAGCTAAAACTGAATTCAATTTTTTGGTAAAAACATGGATTTGTAGACCATCAAATTCATCCGTG
>NW_023483884.1:821-1190 GCF_013731165.1 Rhagoletis pomonella | reverse complement strand
CGGTATGTTTGAGTTCACCCGAATGCCTTTCGGGCTGAGGAACTCAGTGCAAACGTTTCAGAGATTCATCAACGAAGTAGTAGGTAAATTAGATTTTGTTTTCGCGTATATTGATGATCTACTGGTTGCAAGTGAGAGTGAAGAACAACATTTAAAGGATCTACTGGTACTTTTCGAACGTTTGTCTGAGTATGGTTTGAACGTCAAACCAAGCAAATGCATTTTTTGGTGTTCCAAGTATAGATTTTTTAGGACATTGTTTATCTGAGGCGGGGATACAGCCTTCTGTAAGCAGAGTAGAAGCGATTCGCAATTTTGAACAACCGAAGTCAATAAAACAAGCGCAAAAGTTTATTGGTATGGTTAACT
>NW_023483884.1:0-721 GCF_013731165.1 Rhagoletis pomonella | reverse complement strand
CTAAAAAATCTATACTTGGAACACCAAGTATAGATTTTTTAGGACATTGTTTATCTGAGGTAGGGATACAGCCTTCTGTAAACAGAGTAGAAGCGATTCGCAATTTTGAACGACCGAGTCAATAAAACAAGCGCAAAAGTTTATTGGTATGGTTAACTATTACCATAGATATATTTCAAAATTAGCTGAGTTTACTGGAGTTATATATGATTTAATTAATAAAACAAGTAAAAAGCGAGACAAAATTTTGGTTTGGGATGAGAAATCCATTAAAGCTTTTGAATGCATTAAAGAGAAGTTTGCATCTAAGATTTTGCTAAATCATTTTAGTAAAGATGTAAAATTGTCTTTAACGGTAGATGCATCCAATACAGCAATTGGTGGTGTCATACAGTAGCATTTCAATGATAAGTCTGAACCACTTGCGTTCTTTTCAAAGAAACTCTCTCCAGCAGAAATGAAATATAGTGCTTATGACAGGGAACTTTTAGCAATTTATTTGAATATTAAACATTTTCGGTATTTATTAGAAGGAAGACAGTTTACGGTTTTCACTGACCACAAACCCTTCATTTTTGTTCTAAATTCCAAAACTGAGCGTAGTCCAAGACTGACAAGGTATCTTGAGTTTATTGCACAGTTTACTAGTGACATACAGTATATTAAAGGACAGACCAACATTGTAGCTGACACGTTATCTCGTGCGTTTGAAATAGATGTG
>NW_023483883.1:1452-1598 GCF_013731165.1 Rhagoletis pomonella | reverse complement strand
CTCTACACGAGCTATGAAAATGTGTCCACTTTCAAGTCAACTGACGAGCTACAGTCTGCACATGGCACCCTGAAATTGTGCATATGGAAACTGTGCATACGAAATAATGCATATGAAAAAAACCGAAATAATGCATACGAAAAAAA
>NW_023483883.1:0-1442 GCF_013731165.1 Rhagoletis pomonella | reverse complement strand
AAAAAAACCGAAATAATGCATATATGCACAGTTTCGGTTGAAAACCGAAATAATGCATATGAAAAACCCGAAATAATGTATACATGCACACTTTCGTTTGAAAACCGAAATAACGCATATGAGAAAAACGAAGTAATGCATACATGCACAGTTTCGGTTCAAACCCGAAATAATGCATATGACAAAAACCGAATTAATGCATACATGCACAGTTTCGACTCAAAACCGAAGTAATGCATATGACAAAAACCGAAATAGTGCATACATGAAAACGAACTTCTTTCTGAGTAGGCGGCCTTCGGCCGCGCTTAGGGATTATAACCCTTACCAAGTAGTATTCTCCTTTCTGTGTTGCCGGAAAAGGGGGCCGGAAGTATTTTTGCGCAGAACTTCTTTCTGCGTAGGCGGCCTTCGGCCGCGCTTAGGGATTATAACCCTTACTAAGTAGAATTCTGCTTTCTGTGTTGCCGGAAAAGAAGGGCGGAAGTATTTTTGGCAGAACTTCTCTCTGCGTAGGCGGCCTTCGGCCGCGCTTAGGGATTATAACCCTTACTAAGTAGAATTCTCCTTTCTGTGTTGCCGGAAAAGGGGGCCGGAAGTACTTTTGCGCAGAACTTCTTTCTGCGTAGGCGGCCTTCGGCCGCGCTTAGGGATTATAACCCTTACTAAGTAGAATTCTCCTTTCTGTATTGCCGGAAAAGAAGGGCGGACGCATTTTTGCGCAGAACTTTTCTCTGCGTAGGCGGCTTTCAGCCGCGCTTAGGGATTAAAACCCTTACTAAGTAGAATTAAATAATTCATATTAGAAAAAACGAAATTATCCATATGCACACTTTCGTTAGAAAACCGAAATAATGCATATAACAAAAACCGAAATAATGCATGCATGCACAATTTCAGTTCAAAACCGAAATAATGCATATGGCTAAAACCGAAATAAAGCATACATGCACAGTTTCGGATGAAAACCGAAATAATGCATATGTGAAAGACGAAGGTATGCATACATGCACAGTTTCGGTTGAAAACCGAAATAATGCATATAACAAAAACCGAAATAATGCATGCATGCACAGTTTCGGTTGAAAACCGAAATAATGCATATGAAAAACCCGAAGTAATGCATACATGCACAGTTTCGGTTGAAAACCGAAATAATGCATATGAGAAAATACCGAAATTATGCATATGCATACTTTCGTTTTAAAAGCGAAATAATGCATATGAAAAAAAAACGAAGTAATGCATACATGCACAGTTTCGGTTTAAAACCGAAATAATGCATATGGTAAAAACCGAAATAAAGCATACATGCACAGTTTCGGTAGAAACCGAAATAATGTCTAAATGCACAGTTTCCATATGCGCAATTTCGGTGCCCCTCTGCACATCTAATACGCGCACTGGCCATTGGACTACCACAACCTTTGCTGCATTTTGAC
>NW_023483882.1:0-1598 GCF_013731165.1 Rhagoletis pomonella | reverse complement strand
TTTAACTAGTTTTTTTTTTTGTGCAGCATTCATTAACAGGAACAGGAAAATCGATTGTCTTCAAAATTGTTACTTGCTCTGTACGTTACACTAAAAAATTTTATATTAACGAATACAAATTCAAAAATTTAATTACCAATGCGAAAAAAAATTTAAAATTCATCAAGACTTTTAGGCTGTAGAGCTTTTTGAATAGTAAATTTCGCGTTTGCACCACTGTGCACCGGTTCTTAGTACCGCAAAATCGAAAGACGTTCAATATTTTTTTGACACAGGTTGTGTCAGTTTGATTTCGGACAAATTTTTTAAATTCTGTCTATGTTTTTTCTACATAAGTATGCCTCATGCAATATAGTCTAACTGGCTGAGTTTTAGCTCCAGCTGTCATGTAGAATATTCCTGCTGGTAAAGTTGAAATCACTGGAATGCATTCTCTCAAAATAAAACGAAAAAAAGGAGAAATGCTGCAATACCGAGAAAAAATTCGATTCGCGCCAAATGGTAAATTAATTAAAAAAAGGCTGGCAACATTTGATGACATCCGACCATAAATTGTGGTGTACACGCCATTTGCAAGCCCAAAAAAACTTCACACAAAAAAAAAAAAAAAAAAATAAAGCTACCTAGAAGGTAAGAAGCTGCTTGCGAGTACTCGTATGAGTACAAAAATAGCCACGACCATTTCGAGCGCTACTTTGGGGCGTTGACGCCACGCCGGTGTTCATGTTGCTTACTGCTGTTGCAAACTTTGTTTCTATGTCGCTCGCTGCCTATATTACATTGTTGTCAGCAACTCAACGCGCTTGACGTCACCTAAGACCACATTTTCGCTGCCGCTGCAGGCTGGTTGCACAATCGACAACGCTGTCGACGCCGACTACAGCTACAGCTATATGATTTGATGTGGCAGCTGAGTCCAACATACATACATGCACTCATTTGGTACGACACTGGGTACGTACTACAGTAGATAGTAGTGGCGGCGCGTAGGTGTACACGAGTATGTAAGCGGCCATTGCAGCATAAAATACAGTAGCTACTCAGCGGGTATTTGCTGATGTGTGCTGTTGCGGTTGAAATTAACGCAGCTGCCAACAACAACAACAACAACAATAGCAGCAGCAACAACACCCGCATTATACCCATTACAGGCTGCTTTGACTAGCGTTGCATAAATGAAGACATTTGCGCCGCCACCATCGCCGTTGCACAAATAGTGGGCTGGCCAATAGGAGCCAAGCAACTAACAAACTACTTAACTGACTGGCAAGCTGGCGAGATGGCTGGTTTGGTCTGGTCGAGCGCTGAGCCGTCAATTCCTTTGTAAGCTGTTAGCGCGCCAACCCAACTGCTGTTGCTGTGCTGCTGTGGCCTGTCTGCCCACTTTACACATTTTCAAAATTAATAAGCTTAGTTATAAGCGGATTATGGGTGCATACTTACAACAAACTGGGCGCGAGCTTCCGTATGCTCTACTCGCGCTATGTGCCACACAATAGCCGGCCAGGGCGCGCAGCCATCCGCGCTTGTATTATTCAAATATTGAAATGTCTAATGTAGTTATCGGGAAGAAAGTAGCCGCGGGTGTTCATGAGTGA
>NW_023483881.1:0-1598 GCF_013731165.1 Rhagoletis pomonella | reverse complement strand
GCTGAAAAACAACAAAGCTGCTGCAGCTTACAGCCTGCCAGCTAAGCCATTCAAGTACGGTGGCGGGACGTTGATAAGGTGCATGCATCAACTCTTATGCAGAATATGGTCAGTTGAACGCATGCCCGATGACTAGAATTTAAGTGTGCTTTGCCCAATCCACAAGAAAGGAGACCCCGCCATTCGCGCCAGGTTGCCAGGTCCTATCGAGCGTATTGTGTGAAAGACTGAAGCCTACCGTCAATGAACTGATTGGGCCTTATGAGTGTGGCTATGGACCTGGCAAATCCACCATGGACCAGGTATTCACAAAAATTATAAGGTTTTCCCCATATGTCAAATTTTGGAAATGACCTGCGAGAAGATGGTAGACGCTTTCGACAGCGTTATAAGAAATACGCAGAGATGTCCGCGAAACCAATACGGTTCTATACAATGTTGTTGAGCGATTCCGTCAGCTCCGCTTGAATTGGTGAGGTACTCTAAGAGTCGTTCCATACCAGGTTCGATACAAGGTTTCAAACAGGGCGCCTCTTTATCATGAACTTCTTTAATCCTATTCTGAAGAATGTTATGAGAGCTGCATAACTAAATCGTTCAGGAAAATTTTTTTATAAAAACGTACAATTGCTGGTGTATGCCAATGACATCGATATCGTCGGCTTCAAATAGCGCACTGTCATTGTCTGATTATGCATACTTCGCATAACTTCGCACAACTTCGCATAAACTTCAAACTGTAATTTCGTATGTACTTTGTATGTATTTTGTATGTATTCCATTACCCAGAAATTAGCAGAACTTTTAAAAACTTAGCGATCTGTTGAGTTTAGATTTTGCTTCACATTTTCTTAAGGTACAAATGGTTGTGCGAAGTTATGCGAAGTATGCATAATCAGACCCTTAGTTTCTTTTCTCAAGCTGGATATGGTTTTGGAGGTAAACAAGGGCAAGACTAATTATCTTCTGCGTCAAACGGTCAGTCAGTGCTTTCGCGCCTCGGAACTTTCGTGACAGTTGACTAGGGCTGTAAAAGTCATGAAAATTTGGATACCCGTATGTATTCGTTACTAATTCAGTCAACACCCGTTATGCATGCAAGTACGTTTATATACACGCAACACTTTTGTATCGATACGAACGTTCATTTGAGTTTCGTTCCCGCACAATATTATGTGTTGTATTGATTCACGTTAATGGTGCATATACGTAAAACGCGAGTAACGAGATTATTATGTGGGTATTCGAGTCACGGTACTACTAAGTAACGAATACATACTAGACGTTTACGCCGACAGGTTTTGCGGTGGCGGCGTGGTCAACTTCAAAAATAATCTCCAGCGGCGGCGACGCCGGCGCGTCTGGAAACGCCGGCGCTTATGCCAATAACTTGCTGTCTCCAAAAGCAAAAGTTTTTATCTCGATAATGTTATCAGGCAAAATTTTACCAATGGAGACCGCATATTGCTCTTGGCAAGCAATAATTACACTGGTCTACAAGGGTTTTGCGAATAAGACGGGACCTGGTGTTTCCGAACGGATTTTTCGTGCTGAACACGAGGTCCCGTCTTATTCGCAAAACCCTTGTAGACCAGTGT
>NW_023483880.1:0-1598 GCF_013731165.1 Rhagoletis pomonella | reverse complement strand
AAAAAAAAATCTTCGCTATTAGAGATTTGGGTTGATTGTAGTTTAAAGTGTCTCTTTCCCGATAAAAAAGTTTGAGAGAAAAAAAATACACATACAGAAACAGAAAAACGCTAAGATCTCCTCGTTTGCAGATCTTTCAATTAGTCTTTCGAAAGGCCGAAAAGAGCTTTCAGAATAGAGCCAGAGTTGACAATTGTCTTACGAAAGATTTTTGTCTTTGACTGTGGTGAGTTTAAAGTCGGTTGCCAGAATTGACCTGATAATTAAAGTCCTTATACCAGACACGTTTTAAAATACAAACTCGCTGCAATAGTTGGTATCACACCATCAGGTTCGAATGGTATATCAATCTGGAGACCGATTACATTGCATTTGCTCTTGCTTCCTATTTTCTACAACGTAATTCTTCAGCTATGTATTTTCATTCCGTGGTAAATCAAAAAAAAATTTTAAACTTCTACTTGTACTGGCTTATGTGGCTATTTTACGATACCATTTCATTTCCAAGCATAGCTCTTTGAGTATGCGAAAATAGTTGTATGTGATAAATTGCCATTTGCGCTCTTGAATGGCTATTTTTTGCCGATATCAGTACATATGTATGTACATATGTAGTACATATTTTCGTGACACGATTTTTTTTCCCATATATGTATGTACAACTATTTGTGTGTGCACCCGAATTTATTTCGCTATAACCTCATAAATATTACCCCTATTTGGAGGTTACCGCACCTCCAACTATGTATGTACATACGACAGCCGTCAGCGCGCACTTTTCGCACCTTCCTTACCATCCTCATCACTCTCCGACATACACAAACACACATACCCAGCATCAACATAATATTGGCGATATGCTATCGCTTTCCTGTCATTTGCACTTTGAGCAATGACATTCTGCAATTTCGAGGCGTGCACGTTGACGTGTTTCGCCCCCAAAAAATGTTAGCACATCGTTTCACCATATAAACATGAGAAATACGCTTCTACCGCGCCCACCTCACTTTAACCACCGTCGCAGCTGCTCATTGGCATGGCAATTTTTGTGCTGATATATAGCATCGCGTATTCGTAATAAAATCTGTCAATCAAATTGTTGCCATAAAAATGTAGTCAAAAGTTAAAAAACGTGGCAACTATACATGCACCGATGTCAAGAAATGGTAAACGGAAATAAAAAAAAAGAACGAAAATGTCGAAAACAGTCAAGGCAGCAACTCATCAAATAAACGAGCGTAACGAAAATGTGTCGAATATCTCGTGAAAAAGTGTCACTGCGTGGTTGAGTGTAGTGGCAAGTTGATGGTTAGGAGTGGGTGAGGGGGCGCATGGTTTAGCGGAGATAGCGCACAAGGAGGACGGGGATCACGTAAAATATGAAAATGCTGCAATATTTAGGGTGACCCATACATAGCTCCGATATGAGGACTTGCAAAGCTGCTGAACCCTGAAGCGTTAAATGAGGGGTGCTCTAGGCAGTTGAAAGTGGATTTATCTATGTGATTTTCATGTTCACGAGCGACAATAAGCTTATGCGACTAAAATATCTAACGGGTGATTTTTTTGAGGTTAGGATTTTCATGCATTAGTATTTG
>NW_023483879.1:0-1598 GCF_013731165.1 Rhagoletis pomonella | reverse complement strand
GTCTCAAAATCCAAATTCACCACCAAAAGTCACTATTAGTGACTAGAGACCGCTTTCTGAATGCCAGGGTTAATGTTGTTAAAAGTTGAATTTTTAATGAAAATTTGTTAAATTTTTCTAAGCTCTGTATAAAGTTTGAAAGTTTGATTTATATAGTTTTGGTTAAAGCATGAACCAAGGCGAATTTATACAAGGTAGCATCGGTTGAGCAAAAACAAAAATTACATCAACAAATTATACATACAATGACGACAAGAAGTACCCCAAAATACAACAAACAAATCATTTTTACATTCAGAAAGACCGCGGCCAATTCTAATAACCCCAACTTCTATAAATTCGCCTCGGCTTGAACCATGTTTTTATGAAAAAATAACATAAAAATTTAACTTTAGAAACCTTGCAAATATTTAACAAAAATCACTGTGTACTCATTTCTGCTCCCCACTGTATGTATATGTAGATGTCCAATTAAGCCGTTTCATTGTTTACCGCAACCAACAAATAACAAACACTTTCAAATAAACCGACCACTCAATTTGACTATAAAACTATTGAATCGTTGCAATTTAGAAATTAAACCATTCAAAAGAGCCAATTATGCAAAAACATGTAATTGGAATGTGACTAAGTATCCCAATTCGTTCCATGAAAAATGTACCAAAGTATACTAATATTTTGGCGCTAACACCTTTGCTAATTGTTTGGCCGAGCTTCTCCTCCAATTTGTGCGTTCAGACACAACGCGATGTGAGTAGGAACGATATAGGGAGCTGAAGGGACAAGCGAGACGTATTTGCCGTAATAAAAAGAGAGAGGCTGAAATGCTGAATTTCCACTAAGCATAAAATGACATAAATATTAATGATAAAGCTGGGCATTAAAAAATTAATGTGCCATTACGTTAAGAAAAATTGGCATTAAAAAATGTAAAAAACCCGTTTCCACATGGCATTTTTTAAATGGCATACATTTTTCGTCATTTCAATGCCTAGTGGAAATCCGGTATTAGTGACCGATATGCAGAGTATATTAAAACTTTGGAGGGAACACTTCTACCCTGCTGAATGGCATTGTCACTGAAGGCAGCGGAGAAGATGAACCGGAGCTCCCAGTCGATGAAGACGGAATCGATTTCCCACCGCCCCCAACTAAAACGGGTTATATCTAGCACTTTCAAGACTAGATAGAAGATACTATTTCGGAGGTCCTTATGGGGCACTGACTCACTACACCTCATGCGGTCAAGCGAAAACTGACTCAGATTGAAGAATACATGGCACGTGATGATGGTAACACCTAAGGCACTCTAGAGCGCCTCTTGTGTCACGATGCAGCTTTCGAAAGCGGGTGGCAACGTACGAATCAGCCAATCGGTAAAGAATGACCAAGAAGAAGTCGGACGCTTAGCTGTCCAGCGAGCTCATAATTGTCTGCATGTCGATCTTGCTTCACCATTTGCATTATAATTATTTTCTGTTATTGGCCGGCTAAACCAGAGTAAAGTGAAGTTTTAAGAATGAAAATTATAAAAGGGGAGGAAACAGTACTGTCCGCTTAAAAGGCAGAGTTTTTTTTGCTTCTTTGCACGAATAGCG
>NW_023483878.1:0-1598 GCF_013731165.1 Rhagoletis pomonella | reverse complement strand
TTTTTTTTTGTTTCCCTTTCCTTTTGCGACATCACCCTTACGCTGCTGACAGCTAGCATATAAATTGTGGTAATTTCATAAATTCCTTGGCATTACTTGCAAAGACGTTCTCTAATATTATTTACAGCAAAATGTCGTAAAGCTTATGCCGTAAAAAACAAAAAAACACAAATGCTCGTATCAACTGCAACCGCCAACCCCCCCAAAAGTGTATGTGTAGTGCGAAAAAGTATGACGAGAAATGGCGAAAATGGGATGGAAAAAAAAACTCAAAAATATGCATTAGTTCGTTGCGAACTATTTACTTTGCACTCATTTTTTTTTTTTTTTTTACCTACTTTTGCTGTGGCATTTTGTGTGTCCCTTGGCGCACAGTGGTGGTCTCCTCCCTTGAGAACTTGATGAAGGCACACAACCACCCACAAAGGGGGTCACTTGAAAACATGCTTATTTTGATTATTACTATACGGATGCATGTATGTGTGGGTCGTAGCTGCCTATTGGAGCCCTACAAGAGATACTCACCACCTTCACAACCACCATGCCAAGTCACAGCAATAGGGCTGGGGAAGAAGCTTGAAAAGGGAAACTGAAACGCAGTCGAGCGGCGAATAACTACTTACAGACAACTAATAGTTTGTGGCAGTTGAAAGAGTGAAAGAGAGGGACAGCGAGAGAGAGCTAGAAAGATACCAAGCGCCAGATAGGCGAGACCCATTGTTGGGTAGGCAGTGGACTGAGTGATAACTTAGTACAATCTAGGCGCACTTGGGTGGTTGGGTACTTCCAACATCAACTCAGTCAACTCAAATCTACCGCCCCATACCCGCACCGCAATCACTGCATACTGTCCCGCTGTAGTCAACTGGCGTAACGGTGAAATGGAGAATTAGAGCAAAGTAATGGAAGACTGCACAAGTCGCACTATAAATAAGTGTGGTGCCGTGTAGAAGCGGCTGTGAAAGTATGCGACGACATTAACTTGAGCCTCAAAATCTCAGCTGCGCATTTTTTTCGCCACACTCCTCCCACCACTCACCTCATCAACCAACAACACAGTGGGGGGAAAGGAGGGAGGAGGTTGGGCTCAAAAGGTGGGTAGCAAAGCGAAGCAGGTGCCTGGGCCGCAAGCGAATATGCATTTCTTGCTAGCTCGAATGTGGCGCGCAACCGAGAAAACAAAAAAAAAAAAAACAAAAACCGCTGAGCTTTGCTGCTGCTAGCGCTTTTGTTGCGGCTGCTGCGGCGCGCAGTGTTCGTTGCTTGCAACCTCCACACCGGGGCCGTTACGGCAATGGCAAATTAAATTGCATGTTAATGTTGTTTCGCATAAGCCCCACTCTGGTGTTTCCCTCATCCAGATAGCTATCTTAAATTGCATTCCGAAAGCTTTCGCTGCTCACCTCACTTCCCTCCATCTAATTTTTTATCATTTTTTTTCAGTTGGTTGTTTGATTGCGGTTTTTTATTCGCTCATTACTTTGCATTTTGCATCTCTGTTTTTTCGATTTTGTTTTGGTTGGCGTTCTTGTGCTATTATATGTCACTCATATTCACATAAATGTACGCATACATACAAATACCGCTTTTGCATTTTG
>NW_023483877.1:0-1599 GCF_013731165.1 Rhagoletis pomonella | reverse complement strand
GACTGGAATTTAAGTGTGCTCTGCCCAATCCACAAGAAAGGTGACCCCGCCATTCGCGCCAACTACCGCGGGATCAGCCTTCTAAGCATAGGTTACAAGGTCTTATCGAGCGTATTGTGTGAAAGACTGAAGCCCACCGTCAATGAACTGATTGGGCCTTATCAGTGTGGCTTTAGACCTGGCAAATCCACCATAGACCAGGTATTCACAATACGCCAAATCTTGGAAAAGACCCGCGAGAAAAGGATCGACACTCACCACCTATTTGTCGACTTTAAAGCCGCTTTTGACAGCACTAAAAGGAGTTGCCTATACGCCGCTATGTCTGAATTTGGCATCCCCTCAAAACTCATACGGCTGTGTAAAATGACATTGAGCAATACCACCAGCTCCGTCAGAATTGGAAAAGACCTCTCCGAGCCGTTCGCCACAAAACGGGGTTTCAGACAGGGCGACTCCCTTTCATGTGACTTCTTTAATCTGTTGTTGGAGAAGATAATAAGAGCTGCAGAACTGAACCGCTCAGGAACAATTTACTACAAGAGCGTGCAATTGCTGGCTTATGCCGATGACATCGACATCATCGGTAACAAAAACCGCGAAGTCTGTTCTGCCTTTTCCAAGTTGGATAGGGAAGCAAAGCGCATGGGTCTGGTGGTAAACGAGGACAAGACGAAGTATCTCCTGTCATCAAACAAACAGTCAGCACATTCGCGCCTTGGCACCCACGTCACTGTTGACAGTTACAATTTCGAGAAAGTAGAGAATTTCGTTTACTTGGGAACCAGCATTAACACCGATAATAATGTCAGCATTGAAATCCAACGTAGAATCACTCTTGCCAACAAGTGCTACTTTGGACTGAGTAGGCAATTCAGGAGTAAAGTCCTCTCTCGACGTACGAAAACCGCGCTCTATAAGTCACTCATCATGCCCGTGCTGGTATATGGCGCAGAAGCATGGACAATGACAACATCCGATGAGGCGGCTCTTGGGGTGTTTGAGAGAAAGATTTTGCGGAAGATTTACGGTCCTTTACGCGTTGGCGACGGCGAGTACCGCAGACGATGGAACGATGAGCTGTATGAGCTTTACAACGATATGGACATAGTGCAGCGAATTAAAATACAGCGGCTCCGCTGGCTTGGCCATGTCGTTCGAATGGACACCGACGCTCCAGCTCTGAAAGTATTCAACTCGGAACCCGCTGGTGGTAGCAGAGGAAGAGGGAGGCCCCCACTGCGATGGAAAGATCAGGTGGAGAAGGACTTGGCTTCACTTGGCGTTTCCAATTGGCGTCAGTTGGCACAGAGGAGAAACGACTGGCGTGCTTTGCTGAACTCGGCCAAAATCGCTTAGGCGGTTACAGCGCCAAAAAAGAAGAAGAAGAAGTTTCCAAACTTTTTTATAGATGTTTTGAAGGCTTTTTTGTTCTATGGGTGAAATAAGTAGTTTCGTGCTTTTTAGGGTCGTAGATTTTGATTGCGGAAAGTTGCGTAAGTTCACATTAATACTAAAGCAGTGGACCAACAGACCCATTAGATTCACCTCCATTTATCTTAAAACATCAGAAAGTCCTTTAAGATAAATAATGAGAAA
>NW_023483876.1:0-1599 GCF_013731165.1 Rhagoletis pomonella | reverse complement strand
ATGACTAGTTTTCATTCAATTTTAAAGATCGAACATGTTGTGAGAAGAGGACGTTTAAAATGATGTATAATAATCTGTTGCCGAACTTGGATTGTTGGGAGTTTTCATCGGGCAAATAAAAAAAAATATTTTTTTTTAATTTTTTCAATTTTGATAAATTAAATTTTGAATAATTTCCACAATTTCAAAATGCATATAATATATATATATAGACCTAAAATCACAAGTCACGACCTCTAAATGATTTTTAAAAAATCTATAAAAATAGGCAATAATATTTCTCATAAAAAGGAAGGAAATTAGGGGGTAGGGTTTTGAAAAAATTTTTTTTTTTGTACGGGCACATACATACATACATACATACATATGTACATACTACTCGAATGCGAGTGCATTCATTCATACAGGCGCGTGAGTTTTGCTTGCTGCTGCGCCTATTCGACGCCGCCAATCGCGCCGCAGGTAATATGCCATGTATGTAGTTGTAATATTGGCGCGGATAATTTGCGCAATTTATACGATACAATCAAGCTGCAACGCGCGTTATGGTGTTACACGTACAACAAAATGTTTAGCACTGGATGGATACTTCATAGCCCGAACACAATGAAAACGACGAGCTACAAACCACAGCTGTCAAATTATTTTAACACGTGCTCTTATGTAGATAATTATTTTGGCGACGATCGAGCTACGCGACGGCTGTGGTTGTGGCCAGATTAGATCTATTTCTATTTTTCTGGCGACAGATAAGGTTCTTCCTCTTCTTTTATGTCAAACTCATACAAATTCATGATGTCGCTGCCGCGTTCAAAGAAATCATGTCGCCAACGACAAAGCGTTTAGATAATGAAGATGACAAATTGGATGCTGTGGTCTGTAGCTCGTTGTTTTCAATGTGTTCAGAACTTCACGCTACGAGTATGTGGCTGAATCGGTTGAATTTTCGAGGATCAATATCTCGCGCCTATTTGTTTCTATGTACTAATATGTATGCCATATACATATGTACATACGTACTAGTAAATCAGTTAATATTTCAACACATTTTGTTGTCATTGAGACTCCTTAAGTGGGCTTTGTTAGATTGGCGTCCTGGCTCAGAGTCAATTTATAGAAAACTAAGCCTCAAGAAAGCTAACTACAAGTTGGTTATTTTTTTTATCAATTGATAATTTTTTTTTTCTGCAGTGTATGCACACTTACATATACATACTCAGATGTAAACATTCAAATACTTGCGTGCTAAATTTTGGTATGAAAATATTATTTTTAAATACGAACATTTTGAAACGATAATCAAATATAAAGTATTCCTTTTTAATATGCATTATTTCCCTCAGTGTGGTCAGCCGCTGCCATATGAAAAATTGTGTGAAAGCTGCCGCCGCTATTCGTATGCCGTCATTAGTTCTTATGCCACCATTATGCTGATTATGGAAATTCTAACAATACTAACTGTTCTTTAAATATATTTATGTAGATTTTCTTTTCAAAAGCGCTCGCCGTCGGTAGAATAATATAAGCTTAACGATTTCCCTTTGTTTGTTTGTTTTATTTGAAGTATGAGACACCTCCCAAATTAGGCTTGCTCCAAAC
>NW_023483875.1:1358-1599 GCF_013731165.1 Rhagoletis pomonella | reverse complement strand
GGAACAGAAACCACAATAATAAAAGTTTAAAAGCTTGCACAAATTGCTAAAAAATGAATCAATCTTCAAGAAATGGTCATCCAAATTTTTCATTTTAATATTTAATATATTTTCGGGTATGCAGTATTGTAGTCCATTCAATTATAGTATAAGAAAGTGCAAGTTTCAAGTTGTTAAAAATTACCGTTGATTTTTTAGGTTTTTTTTTGTTGGGGTACTGCTGTTTTTTCCCATACAAAAA
>NW_023483875.1:404-1258 GCF_013731165.1 Rhagoletis pomonella | reverse complement strand
TTTGCTAGTGCATTCGGGCATGTGTGAAGCGTTATGGGCAGAGGCAGTTGCAACTGCTGCTTACTTGCGGAATCGTTCTTCGACACGGGCGTTGGGCAATATGACGCCATATGAAGCATGGTTTGGCAAAAAACCATCAGTGAAGCATTTGCGTGTATGTGTCGGATTGACAAAGTTGCGCTTGATGGTGATGAATTTGCGGGGAGATGTGCTGCGGTTGTTTTTATGAATGAATTTACTTGGCCTTGAGAAATATGCGCATGCGTTTATGAATGAAATAGTTATTGTTGTATTTGAATATGCGCGTAATTATGTATGTGTGTATGTATGCTGCCTTGAGTTGTACATATGTACATTTGTATATATGTGCGTGGTACTTAGACAGCAATATGCACGTGTGTACTTATATATGCATGCAAAAACGTTGTCAATTAATGGAGCATGTAGTACATATAGATACATATATGTATACGTGGGAAATGCATTTTCATTTGACTCCAAAACTATTGGGGCATATTAGTAGACGAAATAAAGTCGACTCTTAAGTTAAAGTTTGTCAGCCCCAAATAAGAAGAAAGTTAGTATGTACTTACATATATGTAATATTATGTGCAGGTGCAAGAACGTTATCAATAAGTGATTTTGGAGTATGTGTATGGGGTACATATGTACACATGTATGTAAGTACATATGTACATGCATACATTCAGATGCGATCAACTAATTAGCAACGAAATTCAATATGATATTGTTGCAAATTATGTTTATTTGTTTTTAATGATTTTCATTTAAAATATAATTCAATCTGTAACAAAAACCACAATAATAAAAGTTT
The DNA here is from genome assembly GCF_013731165.1 of Rhagoletis pomonella. Taxonomy (NCBI): domain Eukaryota; kingdom Metazoa; phylum Arthropoda; class Insecta; order Diptera; family Tephritidae; genus Rhagoletis; species Rhagoletis pomonella. Next base: position 423 of record NW_023483875.1, on the reverse strand, counting down.
AAAAGTTTGCACAAATTGC
>NW_023483875.1:0-304 GCF_013731165.1 Rhagoletis pomonella | reverse complement strand
TTTTTTTTGTTGGGGTACTGCTGTTTTTTCCCATACAAAAAAAAAATTTTGTTCATGTGTTATATGGAAGAAAATGCGAACAACCCTCCACAAAAAAATTCTAAAAAATGAAAGGTAATTTTTAACGACTAGAAGCTTGGACTTTCATTTACTATAATTGAATGGACTACAATACTGCATACCCGAAAATTTTCTAAATATTCTAATTAAAAATTTTTAAATTTTTATAACAATTATTTGAAGTTTGATTTATTATTTTGCAATTTGTGCAAGCTTTTAAACTTTTATTATTGTGGTTTCTGTT
>NW_023483874.1:407-1599 GCF_013731165.1 Rhagoletis pomonella | reverse complement strand
AAGATGAAGATGAAGATGAAGATGAAGATGAAGATGAAGATGAAGATAAAGATGAAGGTGAAGATGAAGATGAAGATGAAGATGAAGATGAAGATGAAGATAAAGATAAAGATAAAGATGAAGATGAAGATGAAGATGAAGATGAAGATGAATATGAACATGAACATGAATATGAACATGAACATGAAAATGAACATGAACATGAACTTGAACATGAACATGAACATGAACATGAACATGAACATGAATATGAAGGTGTAGATAAACATAAACATAAACATTAAAAGCGATAGAGACAAAGATAGAGAGGAAGAAAGTTATAGGGATAAAAAGGAAATACAACTGAAGAATGTGCGATGTTATATTGTGATGTGTTATGCTACATATGTTATGTTATTGAATCTAATGCTATTCTATGTTATGTTATGCTAAGTACTAAGCTAAACTCCCCTCCACTTAACCCATTCCAACAAATTTTATTTCAGCTCAACTCAACTCACATAAACTATCCTTAATTTTAGCGGTTGAATTTCAACCGCTGTGCGAACACTAGTTTTATTAATTTAACTGAACTAAAATTTTCAAATAGGTGGCAACCCTCCTCAAAAGTATTTTCAACAGTCATATTTTCTAGCCCTCTTTAATTTGATACCTATATTGTATAAGGTTGTATTACCTTTAAATTGAGTTGAATTTTCAAAGAGATGGCAACCCTCCTCAAAAGTATTCCAGCATATATCTTTCTTAACACTTTTTAATTTCATACCCACATTGCAATATTTCATTTACTTTATCAATTTAACTGAGTAAACATTTTCAAATAGGTGGCAATCCTCCTCAAAAGTATTTCAGCAGATATCATTTTTGACCCTGTTTAATTTTATTCCCACATTGCAATATTTCATTTATTTTATAAATTTAACTGAGTTAATCTTTTCAAATAGGAGGCAGTCGTCCTCAAAAATATTTCCAACAGTTATCTTTCTTAAACCTCTTTAATCTGTTACCCGTATTGTAGTATTGTTTTTTTTTTATCAATATAACTGGATTTAAAAATTTTCAAAGAGGTGGCAACTCTCCAAATTTTTGTAATATAAATGATCCCGGTATTATACCGAACAATACAAAAAAAATTATTCAAATCAGTTCAGCGGTTCTCGAGTTTTGATGACCGTGACAAACGAACACAACA
>NW_023483874.1:0-397 GCF_013731165.1 Rhagoletis pomonella | reverse complement strand
TGCAAAAGTATCGATATTCGCCGTACTCTATATTTTCGATATTTAATAAGAGACAAAAACTCGATATATCGATATATATCGTTAATTTTAAATTCTACACTGAAACACTGAAAAAACATCTACTCATTCAAAAAATGCATAGAACCATTTACTAACAGAAAATTTTATTATATATATGAGGTACATACATACATATGTATGTATGAACAGTGACACACACTCAAAATCACACAGTGATATTATTACAGTATTCGCAATGATTTTTCATTCTATATTTTTTCATTACTTTGTTATATTAGTATAGCTCAATCTGGGGCACCGAAATTGCGCATATGGAAACTGTGCATTTAGACATTATTTCGGTTTCAACCGAAACTGTGCATGTATGCTTTATTTC
>NW_023483873.1:0-1599 GCF_013731165.1 Rhagoletis pomonella | reverse complement strand
TTTTTTGTTATAAATAAAGGCTCTGGGACAACAGAGCGTCAGTTATCTACCAGATCCCCCGCGTTAATCAAAATCAGCCGATGAATTTAGTTCTGCAGCTGAGCAGTTTTAGTTCTCGACACTTAACAAATTCCTGCCTTTCGTGGCTCGGCACAAAATCTGAAAATATTGGTTCCGCGGATGGGCAGGAATGGAGGGTAAAACCGTCGGGATTATTATTATTATTATAAATAGTTTTGTCCACCTAGATTTGGATTTCAGACCACTATGGGGCGTTTTAAACCGAATATGACCATAAGGTAGTAATTTTCGGATTCAGCGGCCCAAAAACTTGGAAATACGCATACATTTTAATTTTGTATGAAAATTCAAAATACGAACCCATTCAGGGTGTAGTAAGAAGGTTATAGGAAGTGAAGGAGGGGTCTAATTAGTTTTTTGTAGACATTTTCGGTTTCAGCGTTCCTAGAAAGGTAGGAATACACACCCATCTTAACATTGCATGAAAATTTAATTTTCAATCCCCAGGTGTAGTAGCGTGAAAATAGTCCGATGAAGTTATTTTTTTGGTCGTATTCGCCTTAAGAGAGCCCAAAAACCTAAAAATAGTGGGGTATACCATCTGGTTCACAACATTTTTTGTTTTTGTGTTCCTGTGTAATTAATATACAACTGCTTTCGGATTTTCCACCTAAAAGTGTCAAATAACTCTTTTCTAGAGTTTGGTATAATCACGAAAGTTAAGGTCTGAGGCATTTCGAACAACTTTGCCAAAGAAATTTTGCCGAAAAAACCAAACAGATAAAATTTAGAAACCACAAAATAGGATATAACACTTGAAAAAATTCCATTGGAGACAAAATTTTCAAAATAAAAAGTTTTATGAAGGCGCGCAGAAAACATAAAACTAACGTTGCAGTTCGATTCCCCATACCCAAAATAGGGTGAAACCGTCTTCTCCGGACATGTCTTTTTTTGCGGTTATAACATTATAATTTAAAGATGCTATATTTTATTTATGTGGCCATTTTTTATAGCTCTATACTTTTTAAGCAGGTTAAGTTAGTTAGGCCGCATAAAGATGTCAATCCCTCTAAGTTTACTTTAAAATGGTTCCAGCGATAAGCCACGCGAACGTGTAACCTTTTGTCAGATGCCACGGCGGGTTCTAAATTTTTCCAACTCAAATTCAGTAACCCCGCTTTGATAAAATGCGAATCCACAGTACTGTAGCTAAGTGCCTCCAGAGGTATGCTTCAAGCAATTTTTAACTTATATGGCAGATGCCGGCGCTCCCTTTTCCATTGACTGAAATTTTGTCTCTCAGTACTGTACTAAGAAAATAAATCTCCATAACAAATTTAAAATACTTTCAGAGATTTTCTACCCTTCCAGAGATATGTATTAGGAAAGTTTTAGTAAGTATGGGAGGCCTTCTTTGTTAATAACTGATATTTTTTCCATGAGCAATGAATAAATTTTACATACATATCTCCATACATATCCAGGGATATGTGGTAAGAAACAGTCAATTTGTACGGAAAGTGCCATGCCCCCTTTTCTAACTTTCTCCCATGAGTATGGAATTTATTGAATATA
>NW_023483872.1:641-1599 GCF_013731165.1 Rhagoletis pomonella | reverse complement strand
TCAGCAAAGCACGCCAGTCGTTTCTCCTCTGTGCCAACTGACGCCAAGTGAAGCCAAGTCCTTCTCCACCTGATCTTTCCATCGCAGTGGGGGCCTCCCTCTTCCTCTGCTACCACCAGCGGGTTCCGAGTTGAATACTTTCAGAGCTGGAGCGTCGGTGTCCATTCGAACGACATGACCAAGCCAGCGGAGCCGCTGTATTTTAATTCGCTGCACTATGTCCATATCGTTGTAAAGCTCATACAGCTCATCGTTCCATCGTCTGCGGTACTCGCCGTCGCCAACGCGTAAAGGCCCGTAAATCTTCCGCAAAATCTTTCTCTCAAACACTCCAAGAGCCGCCTCATCGGATGTTGTCATTGTCCATGCTTCTGCGCCATATACCAGCACGGGCATGATGAGTGACTTATAGAGCGCGGTTTTCGTACGTCGAGAGAGGACTTTACTCCTGAATTGCCTACTCAGTCCAAAGTAGCACTTGTTGGCAAGAGTGATTCTGCGTTGGATTTCAATGCTGACATTATTATCGGTGTTAATGCTGGTTCCCAAGTAAACGAAATTCTCTACTTTCTCGAAATTGTAACTGTCAACAGTGACGTGGGTGCCAAGGCGCGAATGTGCTGACTGTTTGTTTGATGACAGGAGATACTTCGTCTTGTCCTCGTTTACCACCAGACCCATGCGCTTTGCTTCCCTATCCAACTTGGAAAAGGCAGAACAGACTTCGCGGTTTTTGTTACCGATGATGTCGATGTCATCGGCATAAGCCAGCAATTGCACGCTCTTGTAGTAAATTGTTCCTGAGCGGTTCAGTTCTGCAGCTCTTATTATCTTCTCCAACATCAGATTAAAGAAGTCACACGAAAGGGAGTCGCCCTGTCTGAAACCCCGTTTTGTGGCGAACGGCTCGGAGAGGTCTTTTCCAATTCTGACGGAGCTGGTGGTATTGCTCAACGTC
>NW_023483872.1:0-541 GCF_013731165.1 Rhagoletis pomonella | reverse complement strand
GGAGTTGCCCTGTCTGAAACCCCTTTTTGTGGCGAACGGCTCGGAGAGGTCTTTCCCAATTCTGACGGAGCTGGTGGTATTGCTCAACGTCATTTTACACAGCCGTATGAGTTTTGAGGGGATGCCAAATTCAGACATAGCGGCGTATAGGCAACTCCTTTTAGTGCTGTCAAAAGCGGCTTTAAAGTCGACAAATAGGTGGTGAGTGTCGATCCTTTTCTCGCGGGTCTTTTCCAAGATTTGGCGTATTGTGAATACCTGGTCTATGGTGGATTTTCCAGGTCTAAAGCCACACTGATAAGGCCCAATCAGTTCATTGACGGTGGGCTTCAGTCTTTCACACAATACGCTCGATAAGACCTTGTAACCTATGCTTAGAAGGCTGATCTCGCGGTAGTTGGCGCGAATGGCGCGGTCACCTTTCTTGTGGATTGGGCAGAGCACACTTAAATTCCAGTCGTCGGGCATGCGTTCATCTGACCATATTCTGCACAAGAGTTGATGCATGCACCTTATCAACTCCTCGCCGCCGTACTTGAAT
>NW_023483871.1:0-1599 GCF_013731165.1 Rhagoletis pomonella | reverse complement strand
CGCCGGTCGCCGCGTGATTATTGTCAACATGCCTGAGTTTGCTATTGGTTTTTTTTTTATTGTTGCTGCTGCTATGCTGCAAACACTGTTGTTGTTGTTAGTATTGTTGTTTGCCAGCTTTGGATGTTTTATTGTTAGTGGTGTTGTTGCTTTGTTGGTGGCATTATTATTCTGCTATTGTAACGAGCTGTCAATTTTTTGACATATTATCGATACGTGCAACTTGTTAACGATTGTTCAACATGCTCGTGATAAATAATTTGCACAGCAACATACCGGACTACAATGTGTGTTTAGTTAGTGAATATTTATGTAAGACAGTATCTTTATGCTATGTTCAGTTTTCTAATATTGTAATGTTTTACACGACTCACGCTGGCTTATTAGAGTGCCAAATGTACAAATGTATGCATAAATACGCTACCTTAACCTACATACATACAGTGTCATGGGAAAACCGAAAAAATTTGACACTACGTACTTATTGACGAATTCTTCTTACATTTTTATGAAGCTTAAAGCATAGAATTCTGCTCGCGAGATGAGTAGGCAACGTAGATATTACGAATTCGTTGGTGACAGTAGAGAGGGGCGTACTAGTTATGTTTTAATTGCATGCCAGTATATTTATCCAAAACCTTGACTGGGAGGATCCCCGTCGATCAGTCATACGAGAAGATTTTGCAACATTTATAAGTGCATTTGAAGAACAGACGAGTAACAGCTATGAAAATGAGCTGAATAGTACATTCGAATCCGATGAAGAGGTGGACACGAGTCAGAGTTTGCGTAATGAAAACCTCCTTCCAGGAGCTGAATTTGGGCAATAAGTCTTAAAACAAATGAATAATATAGATATGGCTCAGTGGCGGATTAGCACTAAGACCCAGTATGCCCAACACTTAACCCTTATATGGTTGTGAAAAACGAGGTCTAAGGAACTTAACAATAAATTTTTTTCTATTACTAACCTGATGAAATTAAGTAGTTCAAAAGTTGGGGAAAAGGCCAAGTTATTACAAATGGTTTATTCTACAGACCTAGAAGACAATTTTCTTTTCCGCTTTCGTACCCATGGCGGTATAAAATAAAATTAAATAATAGACTTTTTATATACCCTTTTTTTATCTAAATTGACTAAAAAGAAACAAATTTTTCCTATGCCCAAAGAATTTGCTTCCATAAGCTTTGATTTTAAAACTTTAGCAAAATTCATTATACACATACATACAAACAATTTATGAGATTTAAAATAAAAAACTTGGACCCAAGTTGGACGACAAGTTATAAAACAGAACTCTTGAAGAAAGTGCAGAAATTTTCCCAGCGCTGGGAATGCCTGGTATAAAACGAGAAATGTTAGCAGTAAGCCATATGATGGTCGAGAATATATTTTGACAAAGTAGGCAGAAAAGTAAACTCATATGTAGTACCTAGATAATGGGAGTTGGGAAAGGGGCGACTGGTACTATAGGGCCTACGGCGGGCAAGACTGCAAATCCACCACTGGACTGTGCGTTGCGACAGGTACTGATGGATGCACCAACGTTGCTTTTTTTAACACATAACCATTACTTTTGAATGGATTTTGAAAATCTT
>NW_023483870.1:0-1599 GCF_013731165.1 Rhagoletis pomonella | reverse complement strand
TCCCAGGAAAACTTGAATCTATTTTCGATCCCCTGTTCAGAATCTTACAATCCCAACTTATTATTTACCAATAAAGCAAAGGAGTCTGGAAAATCACTTATATAAAATTGGATGCCCTGGCACTTCTGCATCTTTCAAGTTGCTATCCATTCTTGTCGAGCTAAAACAATACTTGCCAATATTACTACAAATGGATGAGTCATCCCCACCAGTGTTTGGATGTTTTGGGGATGGAGCTGGGGGTTATACCTTAACTGTAGGACGTGTGTTTCCTGAAGTCACATTATTCTACAATACATTGTTTAATTCTGATCATTTAAGTTCTAATGGAGTCGAGCATTATATCCCTTCAACACTATCGACACTTCTATCAGTATTATCAAGAGTTCAACATTTAGATTACACTACTGACATTAAATCAGATTTGACAGATCCTGATTACCCAACTGGGATAGCACTACTAAATCTCAATCTCAAGGCAATAATCTGTGATGCAGAATTATCCCCTGATTCATATGAAGAGGATACATTGAAAGTCTTCATGAATTTAATGATTATTTCGCATTGCCATAATACACAAATTACAATTTTCAAGACTCACATTTATTACACTCATCTTACATACTCTATTTTGGCACTGGGATTGCAATTCTTTAAAAGGTCTCAGATGTTCAGGTCCATATTCTCAGAAATAGGGGGTACAGAAGTCTTTATTGTTTTCAAGGATCTTCGGGAAATTCAATACAGTCCCATGTATTCCATATCCCCTCTAAATGATTGTAAGAGATCAATCAAGCTGTCTCTTCCCGTCCCTTTTCCCTTGACTCATCAATCTCTGATAAGCAAGGTGCATGTCGAGTACGAAAGTAATTTCTTCTCATCGTGTGAAGATGTTGTAACAGAATATGCAGACCAATTACAACTTGAAAAATATATACAATCAGAAAGGGCCTCGTATCTAAACTGGATTAAATCCCTAAAAACAACCAGCAAATATGTAAGGTTCCCTGGTCACCTTATAAGACATTGAAGGGATGAATATCAATTTGTTAAGTTTTCCAACAAAAAAGCCTCAAGAAGGAAGATTAGCTTCTTATCTCCTCATGTAATGTCCAAGATGTGTGTTCAATATCTAGTTATTTTAGGTATAACATCTTCAGAAAATAATTTGGCACAAAATCTAGAGTCATTGGTGGAAAAATTCAGTGTATGCTATTACGAAACGATGGATGAATCATGGAGTTTTTGTTTAATCAATGATGATGGATCCTCAATGGGGAGGAATAAAAAGATATATCCTTTACAGTCACTAATTCAACGTAAACATATGAAGTTCATATTAAAACAAATTGGAACTCATAAAATATCACTTGGAGATGTTGTCTTCTCTCTGGTTGAGTCTTATAAAAATCCGATCACACAATTTGCTAATCCAACTGTGCCTTGGTGGAAGGAACAAAACGTGGACCATCTTCCTTTGATATATACGCCTAAAAGTCAAATTGAGAGATTGATCAATAACAAATACGAAGCAATTCTACTACCTATCAATGAACAATTAAGAGAAATGGATTCAGATGAGATTGAATTATTGATTGA
>NW_023483869.1:0-1599 GCF_013731165.1 Rhagoletis pomonella | reverse complement strand
AAAAGAAGAAAAATAGCCTTGAATACTACATATATATGTATATACGACGGTAAACTGACAATACAATGAGGAGAGTGAATTAATTGATCAATAGAAATTAAATTTTAAATTGATTCACCCCCTATTCTGTACTTATGAAATTTAGGGCGCAGCCAAATGCATTCTTTATCAAATATTGAACTTTAAGTTAGTTCCATCTTTAAAGTTTATGATTTTTGAATTAAAGACCTGCAGCGGGATTCCAACATTTGTTATCGCTGGTTTTGACGGCCCTAACAACACGCAACATCTAGTTGCATGCCCGCCACACTGCCAGATTTCGCTAATTACGCATCGCTTGTGTGACTCTCCATGTTGTATTCTTTTAGGCTCTACTGCTTTTCATTTAGAGAATTCTAGTGACAAAAATTTAGATAGCACAGTGTAACAGTAAAAATTAACCTTTCTGGTGCTGGGGAGCTCGTCCAAACACCTTGCAAAAAATTTACACGCCAAAATATTATTATTATGTAAATACTGAACCAGTTGAATATTTAAGAACCAACTGGCTTGGGTAGACATGTTTTTGAAATATCAATTTCATATACTTAATTTTAATCATGACTAGCTACAGTTTGAAACACCGTGTCGAAACAGTGACATTGCACAATAACACTGAACCTGATTTTTGGAAGCAAATATTGATGACCGCCGAGGTCTGTTTGATATTCCCTGGGACCACTAAAAAGCAAAATTGCCGCACTTGGGGGACGGAAATTACCCAAATAAAAGAAGATTGGATGAACAAAAACTAAATGTTTGGGCCGGCGTTAGCGGGAAATTTTTTTTGCGCCATTTTTCCCCAGAGAAAGTAAAACAGTCGATGGAAAGTTATATTTTGCCTGAGAAGACTCGTAATAAATTTTTTCGAAGAACAATTTTCTGGAACAGTTTAGTTCGCTCACGACTCTCCAAATTTGGTATTACTTTTAGTCTAATAGCGCTGTTTCAATAGATCAACTCTGGTCATAGTGCCTATGTGAGTTGCTCCGTCCTCTCAGAACAAGCGAATCATATCTAATTTTTATTGCATTTCGCGTGAGCCAAACTACAAACTACCCAAAAACTTTACACAGATAACACACCATAAAAAAAGTGAAGGAATATAAATTTCCTCCACCATTTGTACGCACTTATAGAGAATATGTGACACAAAAACTTTTTGGCAAATAATTTGCGTCCTTTCTAATAAACGGAAGCTCATTTGCCGTATTCAAGTGCCACAAATGCTTGTAGCAAGAGCGCACATATACATACACCATTAAGTTAGGGCTCACCGAAAATTTTTTTGGAAGAGGGTTTAATTAATGTTGGGTTTTCATATGAGCAAAAATGCGAAAAATGGCCTTAAAAAATTTTTTACTCTGAAAAATTTTCGATCACAAATTTTTATTGCATTAAGAAAATTTTTTATTTATTTTATAAAAAAAAGATTGTTAAACCAATGCAATTTTTTTATTATTTACCAAAAACAGATTCGTAACTAGTCGAACTCTAAATATTTCTAAAGAGCTTTTTCTCACGGTTTGTTTTAATTTTTACCCCTGAGAAAAAGCGTCT
>NW_023483868.1:0-1600 GCF_013731165.1 Rhagoletis pomonella | reverse complement strand
TAGGTAATCGTTTCAAAAGTTCTTCGATTAGGGTGATTAAACATTTTTGACAGTCTTTTAATATGCTTCTTAAGTCAAGTTTATCACGCAGTTCATAAGCCTCTTCTGTAAAATTATCATGGAAAACTACACACAGAAAAAAGACAGCTAAACAAATTTATCTCAAAACATCATTTTGTAACTACAACCAGGGTGGGCAAAAACTCCGAGTTCGAGCGAGCGAGCGAGCAAACTACTACGCAATGCCTCGCAGACCACGAGGCGCTCGCAGCTCGTACTCAAGGCGTATTCAATAAGGTGGTATCGGTACGCCAACAACAAAATGTACATGTATTTTGTTTTTGCTTTTACGGCGAGGACTATCAAAAATTTCATAGGAATGATGTGAAAGAGAACAAAAAAACAATAAACAATCAACTGCTCCAACCAATCAAGAGCAGCCATTTGACATATGAAGCCGTGAGGCGAAGAAAAATAAAAGGGTGCTGCCAAGAATGATAGAATACAAGATTGCGCCGATCAGAGAGGATTTTTGAGAATAACTTTTGTGTGACGTCACACTGGTGCAATTGCGAGAGAGAAATGCCAAAACGTGAGCAAGAATGGAAGAAGAAGAAAAAATGTTGCAAGGAAAACGTAAACATGTTGCACCAGTGTGACGTCATGCAAACAACGATTCTGTCAAATTCGTTAAGAGAAGAATAGCGGTCCGAGATCGGCGCAACCTTTGTATTCTCTCAATCGTGGGGTGCTGCTATCACCTGTTAAATACGCCAAACGAGCGAGCACTGCTTGTTGTTGTACAACACATGCATTTTTGTGCATAAAAATGTGGAAATGTATGCAGTGTCGCCAGGTCTTCGGCATGAGAAAACGTCCCTCTTGGCCTGAAAAAACGTCATTTCCTACCCAAAAACTTTCAATTGAATGTACAAAAAATTGTTCTTATTAAACTTTTATTGTATACAAAGGTACATATCGAGCCCTAACCGCCAAAATAACGTAAGCGACATTTTTTTCAAAAATTTCTTTTTGATGCAGAAATATTCCTTGAGCATTTAGGTGCATTTCTGCATCAAAAAGAAAATGTTGTCGCTTACGTTATTTTGGCGGTTAGGGCTCGATATGTACGTAGTATATATTAAAATGTCATTTCGACAGAGCACATTTAAAATTCATTGTAAACTGGTCGTTAATATAAAAATCATTTTATACATACACTTGTGATCAGCTGATTAAGTCATCGATAGTTTGATCGATTTTGGCTGTTTCTCTTTCGTTTAGTTAATGTTTATTATTTTTCCATAAAAGCCAAGCTCATTAACAAACAAAATATAAATCCACAAAAATTGTGCAAAAGTTATAACCAATCTGCAAATTTTCAGCTAGATTTTTAACTTTTTATTCAGAGTTTTTAGAATTTTTGTTGATTATGCAGTTTGATAGCCCATTAAATTTCAGGACAATAATGTGCAAGTTTAAAGGGGCTAAATAATCGCGTTGATTTTTAATAATATTTTTTTTGTAGACATTTGGTTAGGGGCTTGGTTGTAGAAAATCCTAAATTACGGTCTGCTAAGAAGGAGCATAGCAATAGGTC
>NW_023483867.1:0-1600 GCF_013731165.1 Rhagoletis pomonella | reverse complement strand
CCATAAGTGGGAGTGGCTACGCCCATTTTCCAAAAATTTATAATATTCTTATTTTTCGTCTAAAAATCATTGTAAATGTCAATTTTGAGTGAATAATCTTCAGTAGTTACTAAAATATCGCAGTTTTCGTATTTCTGAAAATTACCGTTATATGGGAGGTAAGCGTGGTTATTGTCCGATTTTGCCCATTACACAATACCATCCGCCCTACGTTAAGATATCTTAATTTTTACTCGAGTTATCGTGTGCACAGACGGACGGACGGACGGACAGACAGTCACCGCTTAATCGATTTCTCTTTTCATCCTGATCGTGTATGTATACATTTGTCTATATCTATCTCGATTCGGTTTGCCTGTTACAAACAACCGTTATGTGAACAAAGTTATAAAGGGTGAACACACCAAAACTGTGGCACTTTGGGAAGCTTATAACTTACCGAAAAGATTTCAATATTTTGAAACTCAAATACCATAAGCTGGCCATGACCATAGTTGGACGTAGAAGAAACTTCATTTGAATTTCATTCCTAGTTGAGTTAATAATGGCAACCGAGTTAGAAACGAGACAAACCATTTTGCACGAGTTTATAAATGATCCGGACTTAAGTACACGTAAAATTGCTAAAAATTAAAGATTGCACTATTCGACAGTTTGCAGGGTTTTAATCGGTACAAATAAGGCCTGGCAGTTACGAGAAAACCAGGGAGCGGGGGTTAGCATGGTCAAAGTGATTAACACAGTGCTTGGAAGGTCCTCAGTGCGTTTTCGCGAGATCCGAAGATTTTGTCGCGTTATGTTGCAAAATCCGTACGGAGATCGCAGTTTTTTCGTACAAAAGGTAAAGCGGAAAGCTTCATTGAGATGTTCTACAGCTCAAACAGCACCAGACCGAGGCGCAAAGTAGAATGCTACAGCGAAATCCCGCATTCGGAAGTTGTATGAATTCTAAATTAAAAAATACAACATTGTTACGAAACCTACTGCTATAAAAATTCAAAATATATTGCAGGTCAAGATTTTTATACTGGTGCAAGTCGTCAAAATGCCCCTGAAAGTTGTAAGCTGAAAATGAAGTCCAAATTTCCAAAAATCCGCATGGTTTGGCAAGCTATTTGTTCCTGTGGCCGTAAGAGCAGCCATTTTTTTCCATCCGGGACAATGAATGATCAAGTTTATCGGTATGAGTGCCTCAAAAGGCGTCTTCTGTCATTTATCAACAGATAAGGAGTAGGCCACTGTTCTAGGCGGACATGGCAAGCTGCCACTATGCCAAGCACATTGCCGTGGTATAACGCAAATAACATCAATTTTGTACCTCACGACTGTAATCCACCCTATAGCCCAGAGCTACGTCCTATTGGGGAATATTGGTCAATTGTCAAAGGAATCGTGAAGAAAACAGGTGAAACAGTGAAAAATATTGAAGAGTGCAAAACGAAGTAGTTGTGCGCATCGCGTATAGTCGATGATGCAGTCGTGCAGAACATGATGGCGCGTGTGCGATGAAAATACCGATCACTTGCATATGGAGAAAATAATAACTAATATTTTAACATTTTAATAACATCTAAACCTCGAAGTTATATAATACAAAAAA
>NW_023483866.1:0-1600 GCF_013731165.1 Rhagoletis pomonella | reverse complement strand
AATTATAAAAATATGGAAAAAAATATAATTTTGAAATGTTAGTTATGAAAAGTTTTAAGTAAAAAAATTAAATTAATGATTTGGCCAGTTGCCGTTTAGCGGGCGGCTGTGGATCAACATCACTGCTCTCTCTAATATCTTGGTCATCATCAGAAAGGTCGATAATTTCGTCCAACAGATATTCTGGAATTTCATCTTTGTCTTCCCATTCTTCCTCTTTTTCCTCGTCTTGCTCTTCTTCAAAGGTGTTTTTATACCACCAACAAATTTCAACGAGTATTGCATCTGGAGATTTCTTTCCTCTGTACCTGAAATGAATAGTCTTCAATCGTTAACATGTTTAAATTGTGCACTCTAACTAAGATATTAGAAAAATCTAGGAATTCAAAATATGCACACTCTATAGTTACCTTATTTCAAATGGAAGCGCAGTTTGGTGATAACGTTCGCCTTGCTCATCAGATTCAGTTGGCAACTGTTGAGCGAGTTGATCAAGATGCTGATGCAAGAGATGAATTTTGTACGACATATTAACCCCAATTTCATCGAAAGCTGCCAACATGTTTGCAACAGATTGCCTGTAGTTGCCTTTGCGTTCTTTACCCAAAAGTCCTTTAACGACTGCTTTCAATGCGAGCCATGCATTTAATTCTCGGTCTATCAGAACTTGGTCAAAATCTTGACGACTCACTCGTTTCCGTATGTCGGGACCAATAACAACCCCTTACTGAATTTTGGCGTTACTTAGTCTTGGGAAAATGTCGTTTAAGCGGTTGAATACTGCTGGTCTTTTTGCGATACATTTCAAAAAATTTTTAGCAATGCCAATTTTAATGTGGAGCAACGGCAACAAAATTTTCATTTCAGGAACAAGACTTTGTTGAAGCCTTGTCTTTAGGCCATTTCCATCCAATGCGACTATTCCAGTTATGCTGTTTGTACTGGTTTCTTCCTTTAATACCTTCTCCGTAGCGTGAATCCCAATCGCACAAAAAACACGGATATTTTGGACGGCCAGATGCTGTTAAGCCTGTAATCAGTGAAAGTATTTTGAGGTGGCAGCAAATGCACCACTGGTGTTCGCTATATTTGACTACTTCCAGAATGTGTTTCAAATTATCGAAATTTTCACTAGTGTCAGTGCTATACGCAATTGGAACAGAAGGCATTCTATTCGTCTTGTGCAAAAGCACACCTTTTAAGCTGATTACTGAACTATCGATGAATAAACGCCAATCATCTTTTTTATAGGTTAACCCTATCGTCTCCATTAACTTTTCGATATCATTGCAATAAGCGAAATTTTTTGCATCATTCAAATTGAATAACTTTTCTAACTCTTTTTGGCGTTTTCGATATGCTGTTACTTTGGTACCTTTCGCCAGCAAATTATTTCCTTTCAAAAATGAAGCCAGTTGTTCTGATTTTTTCTGAGTCAAACACAAAATTGCAACAATTGCATCCAATTGCTTTTGTGTGACTAGGGTCCTTTGATGTTTCATGAAATTTATTGAAGAAACTGAGAAGCATATTATAGATCAAACAGAAAGCAAAAAAGACTTAGTTTTGTGGAAAATATGTTAAAAAGCATGAAAAAAAA
>NW_023483865.1:0-1600 GCF_013731165.1 Rhagoletis pomonella | reverse complement strand
CCAAAGAACGTAAATGTATAAGAAGCGACAACTCGTTACTTTGAAAATGTGCCGGCCCGATTTTGACCGTATCTGAAAGGTTGAGATGAGGAGTTCGTCTCCCTTTTGACACTGTCCGCGGCAGTATTTTGATTTTCGCCTCGAATGCGGAAAATGCCAGCAAAACAGAAGAAAAGCGGCAAATGTGTGTGAATTTCTGTTGTTATTTCCACAAGTGGTTGAAAAAATGTAATTTAATTTAGAAAATATATAAATTATGGTGTGAAATATAGAATATTCAGTGCTTGTGTAAAATACGGAGGTGCTTGTATGTGAAAGTGGCTATATTAATAATAAAAAGTGTTTGTGAGTGCAAAGTGTTCGTCAACAAGTGTCGATTGTCGGTGTATGTGGATAAAAGTGATCATTATTTTAAACAAGATCAGTGTACTTTTATATAAAAATGCATTAGTTTAATAAGAAATCTATGCATTTATATATGAGTGTACTTATGTTTTGTTTTCATCTGGAAATTACATATTTAAAGTGTGCAAAAAAATGGTGGTTGGGAGATTTGAAGGATAAAGTGTTTATGCGGCGGATTTATTACAAAACCAATGTTTATTATATACAGGTGGCATAAGTTTAATTTAAATCTATGCATTTATACATGAGGATGCATACATTTTGTTATCGGGCAACAATAAATGTTTTCCTATTTTTTGTTCATATGCGTGCAAAAAATAAGCGCATAAAAGTGAAACATAAGTTGTCCTCGTCTTTCACACATCCTCAGCCAAAACAAACGCGTAAATGTGAAACATAAGTTGTCTCCGTCTCTCCCACGTCCTCCGCCATCTTTATCTTGACAAATTCTTAAATTCCTGCGAAATGCCGCGTCCTGACATATTTACGCGCATACATATGTACGTTTACAGTAGGCTACTCCTAACTTGAATTCTTGTAGCTCTAATCTGCTTGTTACCGGATATTTTGTAAACAGCAAATTTTGTTACCAAACATTGTTACCACTTCTTGTAACCGCAATTATAGGTACCGTGGTAACGTTTTAATTTATTCAGCATTCCAGGTATGAAGTTTTGTAGAAATTCTGTTGTTGCATATTTCATGGGGCAATATTTTGTTACCTGCTTATGAGATGGTAACAAATTTTACGGGTTACAAAAGTGCGCAGAATGCGAAAAAAGTTTAAACAAAGAGAGGAGCTTTATTATGCGCTAAAAAATCTGATTACTAACGCAGAATAGGTTAATGAACGATTTTGTGTTTGAATCTTTTCGTGATAGTAAACAATATTTGTGTTACCAACGCAGAATAGGTATGTATGTATACACTCACTTATACATGCTTCAGAGCTTTGCAATTATCAATAATGCAAAATAATTAAATTTTTTGAATTCGTATACATGTTGCTCGTAGTATCTAGAGTCAACTGTAAACAAATCGTAAGCGATCGGTTTACAAAAATTTTAAAATTGATGACCGAAGCTGGTGACGGCAACCATGTTGCCAAGTTACATTTGTTGTAAAACCACTTATGTATGTGATTTTAGAAGTTTTGAGTTTACATCAAAATATCATGGGCCATTTGTGCAAAAAA
>NW_023483864.1:0-1600 GCF_013731165.1 Rhagoletis pomonella | reverse complement strand
CTTACAAAATTTGTAGAAGCGTTTCCTTTGATAACAAAACACGCAGTAAGTGTAGCAAAAACAATAGTAGAAAAGTTTATTTTAAAATATGGTTGTTTTATGAAATTAAAAACAGACAAAGGTATTGAATTAACGAACGAATTATTGACAAATATCTGTAACCTAATGAACATAGACAAAGTAACATCAACACCATACCATCATGAAACTTTAGGTACAGTTGAAAGAAACCATAGAGTTTTAAAGGACTTCTTAATGACAATGGACGGAAAGGATAACTGGGATGAACTATTACCATACTACACATACTCGTACAACACCACTCCACATAGCACGACTCACTTTACACCATTTGAATTAGTATATGGTAAATTATGCTCTTTACCTTGTGAAATTATTAAAAGCAAAGAATCATTCTACAATTTAGACAATTATATAAATGAATTCAAAGTTAAACTAAGATATGCAGATAATCAAGCACAAGAAAATTTGTTAAAAATAAACAACATAACTCCAATACACAAAAATATATTAATAAACCAAAATTTAAAACAGGAGACTTCTTCTTCTTCTTTTTTGGCGCTGTTACCGCCTAAGCGATTTTGGCCGAGTTCAGCAAAGCACGCCAGTCGTTTCTCCTCTGTGCCAACTGACGCCAATTGGAAACGCCAAGTGAAGCCAAGTCCTTCTCCACCTGATCTTTCCATCGCAGTGGGGGCCTCCCTCTTCCTCTGCTACCACCAGCGGGTTCCGAGTTGAATACTTTCAGAGCTGGAGCGTCGGTGTCCATTCGAACGACATGACCAAGCCAGCGGAGCCGCTGTATTTTAATTCGCTGCACTATGTCTATGTCGTTGTAAAGCTCATACAGCTCATCGTTCCATCGTCTGCGGTACTCGCCGTCGCCAACGCGTAAAGGACCGTAAATCTTCCGCAAAATCTTTCTCTCAAACACCCCAAGAGCCGCCTCATCGGATGTTGTCATTGTCCATGCTTCTGCGCCATATACCAGCACGGGCATGATGAGTGACTTATAGAGCGTGGTTTTCGTACGTCGAGAGAGGACTTTACTCCTGAATTGCCTACTCAGTCCAAAGTAGCACTTGTTGGCAAGAGTGATTCTACGTTGGATTTCAATGCTGACATTATTATCGGTGTTAATGCTGGTTCCCAAGTAAACGAAATTCTCTACTTTCTCGAAATTGTAACTGTCAACAGTGACGTGGGTGCCAAGGCGCGAATGTGCTGACTGTTTGTTTGATGACAGGAGATACTTCGTCTTGTCCTCGTTTACCACCAGACCCATGCGCTTTGCTTCCCTATCCAACTTGGAAAAGGCAGAACAGACTTCGCGGTTTTTGTTACCGATGATGTCGATGTCATCGGCATAAGCCAGCAATTGCACGCTCTTGTAGTAAATTGTTCCTGAGCGGTTCAGTTCTGCAGCTCTTATTATCTTCTCCAACATCAGATTAAAGAAGTCACATGAAAGGGAGTCGCCCTGTCTGAAACCCCGTTTTGTGGCGAACGGCTCGGAGAGGTCTTTTCCAATTCTGACGGAGCTGGTGGTATTGCTCAACGTCATTTTACACAGCCGTAT
>NW_023483863.1:0-1600 GCF_013731165.1 Rhagoletis pomonella | reverse complement strand
GGATAAGGATAAGGATAAGGATAAGGATAAGGATAAGGATAAGGATATGGATAAGGATAAGGATAAGGATAAGGATAAGGATAAGGATAAGGATAAGGATAAGGATAAGGATAAGGATAAGGATAAAGATAAAGATAAGGATAAGGATAAGGATAAGAATAAGGATAAGGATAAGGATAAGGATAAGGATAAGGATAAGGATAAGGAGAAGGATAAGGATAAGGATAAGGATAAGGATAAGGATAAAGATAAGGATACGGATAATGATAAGGATAAGGTTAAGGATTAGGATACGGGTAGTTAATAAGTTAAGATAAAGAATAAGTGTAAGGATAAGGATAACGATGAGGATACCGATAAAGAGAAGGATAAGGATAAAGATGAGAAGAATGATAAGGGTAAGTATAAACATAAGGATACATGCAAGCAAAAATAATTTGACTGTTTGAGCACTTAATAATTCTGCATAAAATTGGAATGACAAATAAAATGGAGCTTGATGTTCGCCTATCGCTTAGGGACGGCAACTCTAGCAAATTCCTCATAGTCTCATAAGGTGGAAGGTCATTAGTTCATTTAGTTTTTTTAAGTGCATATTTGGTAATGGATCGTTGGATTCGTTCTATGCGATTTGAGTGATTACTAACCGTGGAGTTCGCTTTAGCAATGATATAATCATAGTGTTTATTAAAACAAAATTGGAACTGAAAATAACACCCTGATCTTCTAACGATAATCAAACAAGATAGGGCTGGCGATCATGTTATAGGCGACTGCGCAACATTTACCTGCTTATTTTGATATGCAGATTACTTTATTTACTTCAAGAATGAGCACAAATCTAGTTGAAGACTGTCTTCACAGTCAGTAGGATTCGAAAGTTTCTTAAAGATTTTAACGTCGTAATCGAACATAATACATTTGGAAAAATGCAGACATTGAGGTCATTGTAGTAGATCTGGACCCCTTTTTTAAGCACCTGCAATATGTGCCTCCAAAGATCTGAAATCAACCACATATTCGCTCGACATATTTTTGCGCGACATATTTTAATATTTTTTTTTATTTTAAGAGCGAAAGAATTTCTATCGCTATACACTATGTGATAAAAATAAGATCTGTCAGCATTCCGCATGGTTGCCGAAATTTCTCAAAGTACACATTTTCGAAAAATGTCGTTATATGGAATGAACTGCGCTACACTGTCAACAAACCGATTTTTAGCAACTTCAGATTTGGACTCTATTATACTAAAATTTAAAAATGTTTTCTAGAGTTTCTAATAAAAGGGTTTACAATTTAGGTGAAACCTTGCTGAATTTTTTTAATATTTGCTCAGAGTTTGAAATTCGGATTTATATGGTTTTTTTAGATAATATACTTTTTTAAAAAACTAATAAGCTTTAAACAAACAAAAGAAAAGTAGCCAAAACTTGTCAAGCTATCGCGACCTTAATAAAATTGGTTTACAGAAGAAATTTTCAACGGATTCCACTATCCAATTCCTATATAGAATTCCCCGCTGATTCCGAAAATCCAACAAATTTTTTATTCTACGGATAACTTTTCGGGATATTTACAATTTTGAAGTTTTAGTTAA
>NW_023483862.1:0-1600 GCF_013731165.1 Rhagoletis pomonella | reverse complement strand
ATTATATAAATAACCGAAAGAGATGAAGGATTAATTTGAATAAAGTTCTGTCAGCTTGTACTAAGTACTCTGCAAAATACCCGATCCTTAAAAGTATCGATACCGACGTACTCGATACTTTCGAAATCTCGGGACACTATTTTTTGGCGTCAATAAAACTACAAAAATTGAACAGCATTAAATCTGTTTGTCATCAAGCCGATGAAAAATTATTTTATGCGGCTTAGGGCCGAAGGTTAAATCAATATCATTGCTTCGCGGGCAATACCATGGGTTTTTTTATACTCGAGCGCACTTGTGCACAAGGGTATTATAACTTTGTCCGCATAACGGTTGTTTGTAACAGCCAAAACGAATCGAGATAGCTATAATTAGACAAATGTATACATAAATGATCAGAATGAAAAGAGGAGTCGATTAGGCCATGTCTATCTGCTCGTCCGTCTCAATGAAATTTGGTACTTGGTATTGAGAATGGGCGAAATCGGACTGTATTTTCAAAAAATGAAAAACTGCGATATTTTAGTAAATATTACGTCCAAATTGTTGTAAATTAGTATGCGAAGTATAATTTTAGTACAAAATAATACTATTATGAACTTTTTGGACAATGAGCGGGACCCCGCCCACTTATAATGGGAGGCTGTATCTCGGTAGTCCCTTGGTCAATCCTTACAAAACTTGGTACGAGCTTTGCACAACTAAAACTGAGTAGAAAATCTTTAAAATTGGGTCCACCTCTCATATAACGGTAATTTACAGAAACACGAAAGCTGCGATAAATCAATAACTACTGAAGCTAATAAACTCAAAATCGATTGTGGCAATAACAAGTTAGCAGAAGATTAGATTATTTTAGATTTTTGAATAATGGGCGCGGCGCCGCCCACTCACGACCACAAATGTGTATCTCGGTAACCGATTTATCAATTTCGACCAAACTCAGTGCACGTAATAACCTTGGTACGGAAAAGCAATTCTTTGAAAATTATTTAAATCGGACTAAAATTACACCCGCTTCCCGTGTAACTGTAAATTTCAGAAAAATTAAAACTCCGATATTTCAACAACTGAGGATTATAATTTACTCTAAGTTAATACTTACAACAATCTCTCAATAATAAATAAGACTCTTATAGACTTTTAGGAATTGAAAGTGTCACCGCCCACAATATGACTACAATCTCAGTAACCACTTTATCGATGTCTACCAAACTTGGTTTAATTATATTATTAAGTCTGACTCAGCGGATCATTGAAAACGTTTGAAATCAGTGAAAACATCCCTGCTTATCATGCAAAGGTAGTTTAGAGAAAATTGAAGCGACTATATTTGATACCTGCGCCGGGGACACTGAGGGAAAAATGTCGGCCTAAAAATAAGAACAAACTAGCTCGATTTAAGTATATGGAACTTCATTCTTGTAATAAGAATTTCGTACTCAAATCAAATTTGAGGCTTCTCTGTTATGAGTACGAGTATTTTATTTTAAGAAACATTATAAAGAAAAAGGTTGGGTTATTTATAATGTAGCATGACAGCTAAGCAAAAGAAAATGTTCACACAATATTAAGTAAAAAGTTCAATATACTTTTGGCA
>NW_023483861.1:0-1600 GCF_013731165.1 Rhagoletis pomonella | reverse complement strand
CGCAGAAATTTTCGACTTTCGAAAGAAGCCGTTATATAAGTATCTGTGTTCATATGTGTTCATAGCTTATGTCGAAAGGCTAGCTTTAATATTATGCGGCATTCGCAGTATACGATTGCGAATGACTCACTGCGCCGAGCCGTTGAAGAACTGTAAACGTGCAAGAAATAGTTCACATATTAGGAAGTCAATATTCTTTTCAAGTCCTATCAAAAAATTCCTTCTCGTTTAAAGAATAAAGGGAATGCCGCATTATACTTTACATTATAGCTTCCCGACATAAGCTAGATATGTTCTAATAGAAGTAGAGAACGAGTTGCGCCGTAAAAAAATACATCCATACCAAATATATAGCATTCGCACATTTATTTAAACCAAACGCAAATCAATTTAACCCAAACGCAAATCAATTTAACCCATACGCAAATTAAATTAAACCAAACGCAAATTAATTTAACCCAAACGCAAATTAATTTAACCCAAACGCAAATTAATCTCACCCAAACGCAAATTAAATTAAACCAAACGCAAATTAATTTAAACCAAAAACTATCATCGCCACTATAGATTAGTAGTTGTAGTTTTGTGACCCAAAAAACGCCTTGGTGATTTTTTTTGATATTCACAATGTTGTTCAACTAATTTTTTTTGCTATTTTTGTTTGTATGAGAATATTGTTTGCGATTTAGCTAGACCCACAACATATACAACATTTAGTAAAAATCCCAAAAATGTTCGCCTAAATTTCGAGTTTTTAATCCGAACTTTTCGATATGCAGTTGTATAGTCGATGGAAATTTAATGTAACAAACAATGTGGATAACTACGGAAAAAAGCAGGAACGGAAGGTTTTTCAAACAAAATAATTTAACACAAAATCTACCAAAATGTACCTCTTTTACCAACCGTTTCTTTTTCTACCAATTTTAGTAATAATTTTCCAAAGTGGCAACCCTGACAGCAACCACATTTGTTCAAAATTACGTTCCTCGTTTTGACGTTTCACTTAATATAACAGTAGATCAGAGATCACAATTCACATAAAAGTTGTTCTCTACGTACGTCTGTTAAAGAAGATTTAAAATACTCTTTGGCAGAATTAGTTTATGGACAAACGTTAAGGTTGCCGGGTGAATTAGTTCTTTTTAACAATTCTAATAATGAAGTTGATAATATAAAAGAAACTCTTTCTTTTTCAAATGTTAGATCAAAAGTTGTACATCACAATAAAGAATATTTTTTCGTTTCTAAGAATTTAGATACTTGGTAGTATCTATTTGTTAAATTCACTCACAAGTCGAACTTGCAATCACCTTATGGAGGACCATTTAAAGTTATTTCGAAACATGACAAAGTATTCATAATTCAACATGGAAATATAATTAAACCATTTTTACAGATTTACTCAAACCTGCAAAAATAATTACCAGTACAACACAAAACACTAATGGCGATGTCGTTTCTACCGAAAACTGCAACGTTCTCTTTTCCCTCTACGCACAAACACTAAGAGGAGGGCGATGAGAAGGCAACGTTTTTTGTAAAAAAGAAATCGCCATAAGTCACTAACATTTCCAAACAAAACAAAGAAAATAACATT
>NW_023483860.1:0-1600 GCF_013731165.1 Rhagoletis pomonella | reverse complement strand
AAGCAGTTATCATCAGTGTGGTAGATGTGAAAAAAAATAAATACATACAAATATGTGGTAGGTTTGCACACTGATTATAGTTTTCAAAGTCGAAAGTTGTGATACTACCTTTGCTCGCTTACACAGCGAAAAATGGGCGTTAAACATTCGTATGCTTTTATCAGACCTTGCTAACAGTTTAAAGTGCGCACAGCAACCACACAGCGCTTAATTCATTATGAAAATACATCTACATCATGTCATTTCTTTTAATAATTTTGCACAAAGCCGACAAAATCTCGCCATACTCGATTGGTTTGAAAGCACTTGCACCAACAATGAAAAGTGCTAATGCAGTTCGGGCAAGTTGAAAACTTTCTTGAAAGCGTTACATGTATCGTAACTATGGTACTGAGTTTCACTGGGTGATTATGGTGAGGTTCTTCTCACCTTGGCCTGCCACCCCAAAAAAAGAGAAAGAGCAAAAAACTAAAACCAAAAAAAAGGGTATATTAAAAATTAAGTGTATTAAAAAAGAACTATGCTATGGCGCTTTGATTAAACGTGGATTGCTTTATGCGCTGTTTCATCCGGAAAGGTTCCATACACTATTGGTATAAATTATAATAGCCTATTGCATGAGGTTTTATTCAATTTGCATGTATTTCATGCAAATATTTTTCTCGGATTAACCTTGTAGCAAGTGAGCAGTAGATGTCGCCGTTAAAAAGATGCATGTTGCCACATACTCCAGGGGCGAGAAATTTTACACTAATATCGTAAACTTCTGTACCTCACTTGGCAACACCCCTCGAATGAAAGGAAATGTCATTCATAATTTTCCACGAGGCCAACCGGTAAGTGTTTTAGGTTATTATATTTTGTGAATTTTTAATTGATCATTGTTGAATTTTTCATTCATTCTTCGTTTTCAGGTCCCAAACGAACAAAGGCCAAAAAGTGGAACTACGAAGAGTTTTTCACTCTTCCAAAAAAAGAAATTAGACGCCAATCTCTTATATAAAAAAATGTCTACCATTCGCAAAGCATTTGGAGTTAAAGATATAACACGTGTATCTTGTTCAATTGCCAAGGGATGCCCTTTTAAAGTGATCCGCTTTTTAACTACGAATGTCATCGAAAATGCTCCAACCCAATAATCAATTCGATGGAATACATCTAAATTAATATATTTTGGATTCCATCAGCCTGCTGGCTTTGCGTGCTACCAACAACAACAAAATGCAACTACCACGTTCGCCGAGTATGTCTCGCGTTGACGCGTGTCGTCATTGGAAGCGCCTACTATCAAAGTTTTTTAGGTTAGGGAAACTGCTGCATAAGATTTTCTCTAGGCACATTAGGAGCCGCTGAGTTTGAACATCTACGTGACCGATTTTTGAATGCACTCTTCGTTTTAGTATTGTCCAAGATGTATGCGTTGCCGATGTTTGTGTTCCAACCAATGCTTCAAGGGTTCTGACGAACGGCTTTCAGGTCATTACATCAGCGGCTTCGATTAGCGCAACTTATACTAGAGACTGCGGGCAGCACCGTCAGCTACAGTGTTACCAATTTGAGCGACGGCCCTGCTGCTCTAGCTGCACCACTAACTAAAACA
>NW_023483859.1:0-1601 GCF_013731165.1 Rhagoletis pomonella | reverse complement strand
GCGTCATAAGTTTTTTGAATTAAACAAAGAGTGTTATAAAGCTTACTTGTGTAAAGTCAAACGGCGTATAATATGTAACCCAAATCATTTTATGATTTCGTGAACTCCAAGCGAAATTAACGTGGGTTTCCTGCCGCCATGAATACCGTCTCTAGTGATAATCAAACAATTTCTAACATGTTCGCTCAGTTTTTTAAATTCAGTTATTCCATTAACTCATATGCTAACATTGACTATCCTTTTAAACTATGTTCAATGAACTCAATAAATATCCCAGTGATATATCCCGATGATGTAGTAGTTTATCTGAAAGCCTTAAAGCAGTCCTTCAGTTATGGTCTTGACCAGATCCCTACTTGTATTCTTATAAATTGTGCTAATTATCTCTATGAGCCGTTAACAACGTTATTTAATTTGTCTCTTAAAGAAGGCATTTTTCCAACTATTTGGAAGGAATCATTCATAACTCCGTTACATAAAAGCGGTAGCAGATCTTCAGTGAAGAACTACCGGGGAATAGCTAAGCTTTCTGCAATTCCTAAATTATTTGAAGCAATTATAACAAATCAGTTGACGGATTCTATCTCTTCTAGCATTTAATATAGTCAACATGGATTTCGCAAGGAGAAATCAACTTCTACAAATTTACTTGTATTAGCATCCTATATCTCAAAAGCATTTAGTGAAAGCAAAACTGTTGATGTTATATATATTGACTTCAGTAAAGCATTTGACAAAGTGAGCCACTCATTGCACATCTATAAACTTGATCTTCTTGGTCTTCCACCTAATTTTCTACGCTGGATCTCTTCATACGTCTATGATAGATCACAAAGGGTAATGTTTAAAAGTACTATCTCTGACGTCATTGATGTTACTTCAGGAGTCCCTCAAGGTAGCCACCTAGGCCCGGTTCTGTTCTTGCTTTTAATAAACGATATTTCTACAGATATACAATTTTCCAAAATTTGTATGTATGCAGATGATGTAAAGCTTTATAAATCGTACGTTTCAATTAAAGAAAGGCCTTTGCTACAATCAGACTTAAACAGCATGGCTTACTGGTGTAAAGTAAATCGTATGCGTCTAAATCTTAAGAAATGTAAAGTAATGTGCTTATCTCTAAAAGCTGTTCATCCCTCTTCTTATACAATAGGTAACCATAACCTGGAACAGGTATAAAATTTTGTGGACCTTTAATTTTAATCTTTACATTAATGTGACAGTCAACAAGGCTAAAGGAGTACTTACATTTACGAAACGATGGTCAAAAGAATTTTATGACCCTTATACCACTAAAACCCTGTTTACAACATTAGTTAGACCGATTCTGGAATACGGTTCGGTGGTTTGGAATTCAAGGTATCAAATTTACTCAGACAAGATAGAATCAATTCAAAAACAATTCCTACTTTTTGCTTTAAGAAATTTCCGTTTGGATTCTCAAAATAACCTTCCGCCTTATACGAGCCGATTTAAACTTATTAATCTTCCTACACTTACCAGTCGCAGGCTAATGCTTGGTACAACTTTTGTAGTTAAATTGCTGACAGGCTCAATTTCAAGTCCGCTTCTTCTGGGTGAAGTTAGCCTTAATGTTC
>NW_023483858.1:349-1601 GCF_013731165.1 Rhagoletis pomonella | reverse complement strand
AAAAATTTAAGTTTTATTTAAGGTCAAAAAGTCAAAAAATTGACTTTTTAAACTTAAATATCTCGTAACCCATTGATGATATTTCAAAGATTTTTATGTCGTTAGAAAGGTAATAAAAGTACAAGAGGTACTTTGACATACAATAATGTTATTCTTTATTAAAAAAATTTTAAAAACAAGTTTTATAATTTTTTTTATTTTTAACAAATGTATTTTTTTTCTTAAAATATCACTTCATTAAAATTATATATAAATACAACCATGATATAAAAAAGAAGATAGTTTCACTCAATGATTTTTGCCGCCTTGTTAGCCATTTGACTTTTGCTGGCATTATGACATCTCTATCAAAATCAAGCTACCAGCCACAAAAAAACGTATTTTTCAACTGCCTTTGAAAAAATTTTAAACAACAGATTTTAAACGAAAAATCACTAATTTTAATAAAATCAGAAATGAATTGGCGTTTGAAAGCTGTAGTAATCTTATAAATTTGCGCACGGATTCCAGATCGAAATTTTTCAAATTTTCTCATTATTAAAAGTAAGTGGTTAGAAGCTTGTAACGTGAAGGAATTAAATCTTCCCGAAGTACGATTTGTTTGTTCAAAGCAATATATGTATTTCCTCAATTTCACAGGTTTTGGAGAAACTCAATCGTATGTAAGTATATTTTCATACATATGTACATAATACTACATATATCACTCCCCACAAAAAAAAAAATCGGTACTGTTTTTCCATTGGAATTATAAAATCTATTATATTTTAAAACCTTCACCAAAACATTTCGGAAAAATATTAAGACTTACGTCAGCTGGACCGATTTGAAAATACCTGCTGGTGTTTTTTATGAATAAAAATAGGTTTTTTAAAGTACCTTTTTGAAAAAAATCACTTCAGATGGCAAACCAGTTTAAGCTTAAAAACCGAAAACTGCAACTGGCCAAATCATTAATTTAATTTATTTAATTTTTTTACTTAAAACTTTTCATAACTAACATTTCAAAATTATATTTTATTCCATATTTTTATAATTTCTTTTTCAATGTTTCTTCAAAACCAACACTGAAAAAAATGGTACATAAGAAATAGGAAGTAAATTAATATTAAGTTGGAAAACGCAAGTTTTGTATTATGATTGTTTTCTTTTCTAATGAAATTTATTGAAGAAACTGAGAAGCATATTATAGATCAAACAGAAAGCAAAAAAGGCTTAGTTTTGTGGAAAATATGTTCAAAAAGCATGAAAA
>NW_023483858.1:0-249 GCF_013731165.1 Rhagoletis pomonella | reverse complement strand
TCCAACATTTTGCTTCATAAGCACTACAAAAATTTTCTAAATCAATTTTTTTAAATTGTAATTGTTGCACAGGTCTCTAGCAGTAATTTGGCTTTAACAGATTAAAAAAAATATCAATTAGTCGACGAGTTATAGCCAAAAAAAACCATATAAACAATATGCTGAAAACCGGCATTTGACTGCAAAGTT
Source organism: Rhagoletis pomonella (assembly GCF_013731165.1). NCBI lineage: Eukaryota > Metazoa > Arthropoda > Insecta > Diptera > Tephritidae > Rhagoletis > Rhagoletis pomonella. The sequence continues at coordinate 60 of NW_023483858.1, read as the reverse complement.
CGAAGGTCGATTAAAAAAAAATTCGATCTAACATAAACAAACGCCGCGATAAGGGTCTTC
>NW_023483857.1:0-1601 GCF_013731165.1 Rhagoletis pomonella | reverse complement strand
CAAGAGGGTTGCGTGCAGCAACACCCGGACGCAACCCGTGTAGGAAAGGACTCGGATTTAATCAAACAGGGTAGTTCTTTACCGGCTAGCTCAGTCGTTTCTTTAAAAACTAATAATGGAAAGCCGCCAAGTAAACCAGTAGGTGTATCATCTGGAAGCACGGCTGATGTTCAATTTGATTGTGAGGAGCGTGTATGCGATAACAATATAGCGATTTTGAAAAATGATTTTTCCAAAAATAAACCCAATTTGTATCCCGTTGTACCTTATCACATTAGGTTAGCAAATTACAGCAAAGTTAGGAGTAGAATTTTTTCGGAATGTCCAGAGTTATTAAATAAGAATAAAGAAATGACACGTTCAACCTTTCGACTTCGACGGTTTTGGAAAGCAGTAAGAATGACCAAAAGAGTTCTGAATTCTGCTGGTTGCACAAAATACCAAAGCAATTCACTATGCTATGCAAAAGTTAAATTTTGTGACTTTGAGGAACTTGGATTATTAGACACCGGCGCAAATATTAGTTGCATTGGGTCGGCCCTAACAGATGATGTATCGCGGTTACCACAATTTCGTAGAATTCGTTCAAGCGTAAAAACTGCCGATGGAAAAAGCCATTCGGTTGAAGGTTCTGTGGTTGTCGACATTTGGTATAAAGATGAAGTTAAATCGATAAAGTTTTATATTATACCCTTTTTAGACAATAGGCTTATCTTAGGAATAGATTTTTGGAGAACGTTTAACCTTGCGCCGGACGTAATATCCACTGTATCACTTGAAAAGATTTCGCCCAATAATGCAGAAACTGCAGAAGAAGAAAATGCATATCCACTTAGCTTTTTTCAAAAACAACAATTAAATGCAATCAAAGCACTTTTCCCCAATTTCGAAAAAACAAGGTCTTGGTCGAACCAGTCTCATTGAACACCACATAGATATTGGAGAGGCTAAGCCAATCAAGCAGCGGTACTACCCTGTTTCGCCTGCGGTCGAGAATCTCATGTTTAAAGAAGTAGATCGGATGCTCAGTCTCGGTATTATTGAGCCATCAATCAGTCCCTGGAGTTCACCGATGCATCTGGTTGTAAAGCCTGGCAAGGTGCGCCTGTGCCTGGATGCAAGGAAGTTGAACCAGGTGACAAAGAAAGATGCCTACCCCCTTCCCAACATACAAGGTATTTTCGCCCGATTGCCAAAGGCCAATGTCATTTCAAAAATAGATCTCAAAGACGCTTTTTGGCAAATTGGTTTGACCGCCGAATCTAAACCTTTAACCGCCTTTACCATACCTGGCCGTCCCCTTTACCAATTTAAAGTAATGCCGTTCGGACTATGCAATGCGCCATCCACTATGTGTCGGCTAATTGACGAACTTATACCGGCTGATTTGAAACATTGTGTATTTGGTTATTTAGATGACCTTTGTTTAGTGTCCGAGAACTTCGAGACGCATTTAGAAATTTTAATTAGGATTGCAAATCAGTTTAAAAAAGGCTAATTTAACCATTAATGTTCCAAAAAGTAAATTTTGTGTTACCGAAATCAAGTATTTAGGTTTCGTTATTGGAAATGGCGGAATTTCTACGGATCCCAGCAAAATT
>NW_023483856.1:0-1602 GCF_013731165.1 Rhagoletis pomonella | reverse complement strand
AGGCTGATCTGTGCAGCAAAGCACTAGACTGCCACTGTGCAATTCAAATTTAAGCACCGGTTGGCAGGATAGCTTTTTTGCAAATTAATTTTCGCAAAAAGTTGGCAGGATCGCCATGTATCGAATGAAACAATTCATTTATGTTTTAATTGTATTGAATTTATTTTACTGAGCAACTCAATGTCGCTTTGTAGGTTCTTTTACAATTGAATTCTTAGCCTAACATATTCGGGTATTTATGGGAAATAATTGCTGCATAAGCATAAATAAGCATAAGCATATGGGAAATAATTGCTGCATAAGCATAAATAATATTATAAATAAATTGAAGCTTAAAGTTAGTTTGTTTGACGGTTTGGCACGTGTGCCTGACAATGCGTGAGTTCTATATTCAAAATATTCAAACAACTGAAATATGAAACCCTTGTTGTTATGAATAAATTAAATAATTATAAACGTTAAGCATGGTCGACTTTCAGTTACACTACATCAGCTTTTGTCCTTACGAGGACATCAACCAGCCGGGCATAGGCACTTTCCCCATTAAGGGTGCGGACATTCCAGGCGCATGTCCTCAAATCGTAGTCCCTTAAGCGTTTGCCGTGGTCGTCATTGCTTGGACGGGGCTGGTTTCACAACCAAATACACCTTTATATAGCGAGCCGTTTGCTCCAAGACAGACACCCGCTTGCAGCCGCACCTACTGGTGAACAGACGCTGCAGACTTCAGTGAGCCCTTAAACCGAATAAGTCGGAGTGGCCCCACCGAAGCTCCCTCTGTTTCTGCCGTGACCCAAGGCTCCACTCGGATTGGTTACCGCATCTCGCACATGGGTTGCTCACGTTGCCCAGAGTGCGCGAACGAGGACGCAAGAGTCGGGATTAAGTATAGCCATGCAACTGTAACTGCATACCCAGCGCACCGACTATACCCCATTGCACTCCACCCATCCAACATCCCATAGGCGTGGAAAATTCGGAATCATATGTCACGTGAAATTGAAATTTGGTACGCAGACATATCTTTAGTAGGTGCTTATAGTAGGCTATATATAAGTGAGTTTTTAAAAGGTGGAGCGGCACATCCCATGACCTGGAATGTTTTATCCGCTATAACTCCGGAGCTATAAGTCGCTTGAACTTGAAATTTCGTACGCAGCCATTTTAAAGGTAGGTACTTATATTGGGGTATATATAAATGGTTTTGGAAAAGAGTGCATGGCATATCCAATAGGCTTGGAATTTTTTATCAGCTATAACTTCGGAACTATAAGTCACACGAACTTGAAATTTAGTATACAGATATATCAATGGTTGGTGCTTATATATAAATAGGTTTGTAAAAGGGGGCGTGGCACATCCCATAGGCGTGTAAAATTTTATCAGCTATAATTTCAAAACCATAAGTCAAATGAAATTGAAATTTGGTACGCAAACGTATCCATGGTAGGTGCTTATATTAGGGTCTTAATATATAAATATCCCGTGTCACTGTGTCCGTTTACGCTAACCTCCGAAACCGCTTAACCGATTTCAATGAAATTTTGTGGGTGTGTATTGTTGGTTCCAACTTAAAAGATAGGATAGTTGTGAACCCTAGAA
>NW_023483855.1:0-1602 GCF_013731165.1 Rhagoletis pomonella | reverse complement strand
CAATTTGACGTATTTAAGTTTATTTTCCACCAATCGAGAGGATCCTCGCCGAGATGAGCTTGTTTTTCTTTAAGATAGGCCTTCAATTGAGCTTTAATTCTACATTTTTTAATGTTTCCAGATTCTACATCCGAGCCTTCGCTTTCGCTGGAGGAATCTCAAATTATTTCTAGGTTGCTTATAAGACTTTTAGCAGTACTTGTTGAAGGCCCATCAATGTTGCTTGATATACTACTTAACCGTTTAGCGCCTGAAGCTTAAAGCCGGTTATTGTCCGCACTCTGCTTAGACAGACTTCCCGCCCAATTCTGTGTCTTCTTAATAAATTATTTGTAAAGAAATTTTATCAACATTTTTATCAAGTAAAGCTCCCATCACATTCTGTGTCAATATTTATAAAATAAAAAGCTCTACGAATTTAAAAGCAACAAGCTTTTCACTGCCGTAGCCGAGTAGGTAAAGATGTCGGCTATAAATTCTGTGTGTGCCAGGTTCAAATGCCGGCACATGCAGTATTTAAAGGATATTTTAGAATACAAAACTTATAATTTTCATATCAAATTTCAATTTGTAAATACTTGTCAATATCATTTTCAATCTTGATAATTTATCAAGAAAAGAGCTTTTGATTTCCGTGCCAGAATTCCAATTCTTAATAAATAATAAAAAATTGACGAATTATAAAACTTTTTTATTTATCGGAAACCGTCGAAATGAGCTCTCGTGCTTTCGGCAACCGTCCAAATGCAGCATCGTGCTTTCAGCAGTCGATCAAATACGGCGGTTGCAGGTTTCGTGCACGTTCACTCGGAATACTGTTTTGTCGAAGTCAATATCAGTATGAGCTGTTATAAGTATCGTTCACTCGTGGTGGCTGTATTTGCAAGCACTGTACGCTATGCGCTGGTGTTCGTTCATCCCCCGTTTTTAACGTGAGCAGGCTTAGACCCCTTTGAGACACGTCAAGTCTTGATTTCAAGTCTGCTCGTGCGTAGGCGAAGGAGGTGGGACGAATGTACTTTTCCCCTCTCTGCTCACCTTCTTCGCCAACGAACCAAGCAGACTTGAAAGGAAGACTTGACGTGTCTGAAAGGGGACACATAGTCACAAAATCAGCTTCGTTTGCCAGTCTCTGGTGTATCCATCATTGTGCAGAGAAGCCAATAAACTATTTCATAATGGCAATAATGAGATCTTTTCCATCTTAAGGGTTTAAATAGTCAAATAATTTCTTTTTCAAATCAGATTCTGATTTCAATTCGCAATTGCCCATTCGGTTTTTTTCTGACAGTGCCGATGCTAAATATGCTCATTTCTTTGAAAGATACAAGAAGACTGACCGAGGTAAACCAGTTACCGGAGTACAGCTTGCAGTTGTTAAATTTCGGGACCGCGGATGCCAAATATAAAACAATGTCAGATGATATTCCAAGTCCATATGAGGGGCAAGTTCCATCACCAACATAGAGAGCGAAGTCATATATAATTCTCGATGAACCTGCTCGAGTAAACATTTTCATTCCCCATTTATGGGGCTTGGCGGGATTATATTGCTTAAATACTGATCTTCCTAAAAATTTAAAGTACAAGGGGTCCAAAAAT
>NW_023483854.1:0-1602 GCF_013731165.1 Rhagoletis pomonella | reverse complement strand
AAGAATATGATAACATTGTAAACAACCTTCAATAACAAATTTAATCAATAACAAACACCATTTATCATCAGTAGTAGAAATGGTATAAATAGATGTAAGCATAAACATGTAAGGAGTTCGAGATTATACGAATTCAAATAAAGAGCTCTTGCTCCGAAAAATATAAAAATATTTTTTTTTATAACTTTCCTGACTTGAGTATTAAACTCGCGCACGGCCGCCTACCATCATCGTGCCAAATTATGCGAAAGGCAGTTCAGCTAACATCGTCGGACTACGCGCACGCGCCCTTATCGGAGTCAACACAGTGTTGTACTACATTTACCCAATAAATTTGTACATTTGTGTGTGACAAAACTACATAAATCAGAAAAATAAATTTAAATTTTGTAACTATTAAATTGGAAAAACAAAGTCTTTCCTTACAGCGGAAACAAAGTGTGTGCAAGCAAGGTGAGTGCGAAGGGACCAAGCGACCAAAATATTAAAATATGTTGACCATTTATATGGATAGAACTACCATGCATGTCCAAAAATAAGTCGTTTTAATGCATAGTACATAACTGCATACATTGTTTTAAATACAAGCCCAAATTAATGAACCAAATAATGAGTGATTTGCCAGCAGATAGACTGAGATCATTCAGACCTTATCTCATATATTGCACATACAAAAGAAGAGGGCGACCGCCCTATTCATCTTATGTTGACCTTTCAACGAATGCGTTTTTATCTGTAATTAAAAGGTTCGTCGAACGTCGAGGAGTTGCGCAGAAGATGTATTGCGACAACGCCTGAATCAAAGAACTGGCCAAACAGCTTCAAGACGACAAGAAGCACGAAGGAATCGGCGCACCACACTTCGGCGGAGGCCGCAGTCAAGAGTTGCAAACATTTGCTTTTTCGCGTCGTCGGCGACACCACTCTCACGTTCGAACAATTAACCACCGTCTTGGTCGACGTAGAGCCAATATTGAATTCCCGGCAAATCCCCGGAGCAACCGACGATCCCTGCGATGGTACTGCAATCATCCCAGCCCACCTGTTAATTGGAGATTCGCTCATGGCCGTACCCGAGGCCCACGTCTCAATCGGGAAACTATCCTGCGTAGATCGTTGGCAGCGGCTTCCAGGCAACTAAAGAAGCTTGAAGACCGCTACTCACCGCGGACCGCGGAATGTTGGAGAACATCATTGCTGACTCTTTTTCATTTAAAATTTGTAAATAATCATATAGCAATCGTTCATGAATTATGATTGGAATTGTTTAAACTTATATTAAAATATAGGTAAATAATAAAGTTAAGGTCAACTCCATCTTATCTAAAAAAATCTTTAGTTTGAGAAAATTGATCAGAATTTATAATAAAAACTCAACTGTGGACAATGAGCCATTTAATTTGACCAGACAGTTCATACTAAACCATTTACAATAGTAAAACTTGTCTTAAAACTGTGGCGAATCGACGGCGGCTGACATAACCTCAAATATTCGGCACGAACCCTTTTAAAGCATTCTCAGAAGCCGTACTACTTTTATCATTCTAATGATTAAATTATAATAAATTTAAGGCGATACCGGACAGCCCCGGTCTCATATAT
>NW_023483853.1:0-1602 GCF_013731165.1 Rhagoletis pomonella | reverse complement strand
ATTATGCCGAAGCGCCGACCGGATCGAGAAGATTTGCGCCACCTGAGCCGGTACAACCATGGAACGATACGTTAGATGCCTTGACTGATGGCCCCGCATGCCCACAAGAGTTTAGAGGCGAGCAAATGGACGAAGACTGTTTGTCTCTAAACGTTTTCACAGCGAATGAGCGTGCGTCGAATCCAGTGATTGTTTACATACATGGCGGTGAAAATAAAGAAGGAAGTGCGAACAGTGAATTGAGGGCTGGACCGCAGTACTTGCTCGATGAGAATGTAGTGCTAGTGAGCGTTTTCTTTCGTATTGGCCCTTTCGGATTCCTAAGTACAGGCACCCCAGATGCGCCCGGAAATTACGGTTATTTAGATCAACTATTGGCACTCAAGTGGGTGAAGAAACATATTCATAAGTTTGGTGGAGATTCCAATAGGGTCACACTGCACGGTCATAGTACCGGGGGTTTCGCGGTCACGTTGCATTTGGTATCGCCATTGTCAGTTGGACTCTTTCATGGTGCCATTGTCCAGAGTTGTAGTACAACAAATCATTTCGATATGAACAATGCATATTGGAGCCGAAAGTTGGCAAATGACCTTGGCTGCCCCAAGTACGAGACCACATATTTACTGAATTGTTTGAGACAGGTTAGTTGGGAAGAGATAGTTAACGTGACTGTAAGATGGGAAAACTATGCATTGCCAAATTTAAAGTGGAACTATGAGATCGATGGTAAATTTCTGTTAGAGCACCCGAGCGAATTGATACGCAATAACAGGTTTAATCGTGTGCCAATTATAACTGGCGTCACTCGAGGTGAATTCGATTTAATTCCACAAGGTGAGCACGCTTCTCAATTTAAACGAGATTATGAAAATTAAATCAATTTATATAATTTTGAAGCATTAGCAAATCAATCCGATCTGCTCGCTGACATCGATAAGAACTTTGGGCTTTATGCAAAGGATTTCTTGCAGTTCGCGAGCACTGGAAATGATGACGAATGGCCGAAGAGTATTCGTGAGTTTTATTACAATGGCATCAGCATAAGCCAATATAACCTCGATAGGTTTGGCCTAATGGAATCGGATGCTTGTATTGGACATGGCGTGCATAGGTTGGTGCAATTGGCAAAGGATCACACTGATGTGTATTACTATCGTTTCGACTATGTTGGTGAAAAGTCGGGGTTTTCAGATAGCGCTGGACACCCGCAAGGTAAATGAAGAAAGCGAACGGAAATGTTTTTTGCTCTATTTAAAAAACCTATTTAGGTGCCTACCATGGGGATGACCTTTTATATATCTTCAAACGCAAAAACTTCGAAGTGCACGATAACTCGACAGATATTTTTATGGTCGAACGGATGACTAACTTGCTTGCCTCATTCGCCGCAAACGGGTAAATAAAACTCACTCAACAATAAATACATATAGAATTTTACAATAAAATCTCTGTTGTTCCACAGCTCACCACCGCTTATAGATAATATGACTTGGCCACCTTTTACTGCCAAAAATAACGTTGTACTGTATATGAAGAAGTATCCATTTACCAGTGGTCCCTTTTATGTGGACCGCTATGCTTTGTGGGACGAATTGTTTC
>NW_023483852.1:0-1602 GCF_013731165.1 Rhagoletis pomonella | reverse complement strand
AAAAATATTTGTTAAAGTTGAATTAAGGACGTCAGTACAATTTTATTTTTATTAAAAGCTCTACGCCTAATATGACTTTCTTGAAATTCATGTAATTCATGTGTTTTAAATTTTCTTTCAGAGAATTGTAAAAGTTTCAGCAATTAGAATAAGGACTATGTTTTTAATGTATTTTTCATGTTTTTCTGATTTGTTTGCTTGGCAAATTTGGACACAAGTTTATCTCCTTTATTCTTTATCCCTTACCGATGATATTATGGGCTAAAAACGGACAGATAGCCGATTTAGCAGTGCATGTACACAACTAAAGATCTTTTTAATCCCACTTGCCAATGTGTTTTCACTTACCTGACGACAAATGACATTGAATTTGGTAAAGTGAAAACAAGCCTTTATAATATGATCTGTTTAAAAGCACAGCACCACCTCTTCTCCATCCCCCTCTCGCCGGTTTTATTGTGCTTCTGCACTTTAAAGATTAGTTCATTTCACTTCTAGTTCGGTCAGCTCATTAAACTTGCTCTTCTCAGTCTTAGATCGTTCATCTTATTGAACTATAGTTCATCTAATTAAACTACTTCGGTAGTAGGAGCTGAGTTACAGAACAACAAAAATTTAAGTTTTATAACACACACATATGTAAAAAAGATTGAATTAATCTGTAAATTAAAAAAGAGTTTTTCGAAATGTCGATGGTCCTCTGCAATAACGACATAATTCAGTCGTCTTCATTCATTCGTCTTTCTCCAAAATCACGAAATGATGTTTGGCTTTCATATGGCGATTCAAATTTCCATGAGAGCCACCAACAATGCTTCTGGAAATTCGACAGTACCTGCATTTCATTTTCTTTTCTTCAATTTTGCCTTCGAAATGTGATCAAATTGCGCTTCGCTTTGGCATCTGAAAGCGAATGTCTCTGGTTAAACCGCAAATCCCAAAAACTCAACTCAAGTATTTACTTGTTTACACAAAACTCAACTCAAGTATTTACTTTTTTACACAAATTGCACTAAGCGATATAAATATTGGAAATTCAATTAAATAAAATGTCTTTTTAGCGCAAAATCATCGGGAGTTGTTTCTTTATGCCCTTACAATGAGATGCCATGTGCGTTAAAATTACATTTCCATTTTTATTGGAGAGTTGCCACAGAAAATTTTAGTTCACTTTAATGAACAAACTAATGAACTGGTTCAATTAAAAGAGCTGGCTATTTCGCTTTACATTAGGAATGAGCTCTAAATTAAAATAGTGTGAACATGCTTTATGTACGCCGATATTTACTAGTGTACATGTGTGCTTGCGTACGTGCCCTAGTATTTGGTTTTTACAATTGATGCGTATATACAGTGACGAGCAAAACTGTAACATGGTGTAACACTTTTTAATTCACCCACCGCTATGTTTCCAAGTTCTGACGACTTTCATCCTTTTGTTGTACATTCTTGTTGGTACATCCCTACTCCCTCTCTCATAACGATTTGAAGTCAATACAACAACAATAAAAAACCCAGCAGACAAAAATGTAAATAAAGCCAAATGTTACAGTTTTGCACTCACTCTCAGTTTTGCATTTTACAGTTATTTTTTACTTAGTT
>NW_023483851.1:0-1603 GCF_013731165.1 Rhagoletis pomonella | reverse complement strand
AACCTAAAGCATTACAGCAAACAAAAACAAAAACTAACAAGCCTAACAGCACAACTAAAATTCTTACTGGAATGCAGAAAATACGATATAATACCCAACCACTTGACAAATGCAGCAACGAGAATAACAATAGAAACCACATCACCAAATATAAAGCAACAAATAGAGAAGGCGAAACGATTATTTCTCAAAAAATTACTGAACATAGAAATCACACAGACAAATATAAACATCAAATCTACAAGGGACCAAATGGGGTATACTGAACGACAATTAAAGCCCAACCTTAGTGAAAACCCTTCTAAGCCAGAGAGTTGCAAAAGAACAGGAGACAATACAAGCACAGAAATTGGAGAGGCTAATATAAACACTTACAAAATCTGGGTATCTGTGTAAACAGCGACTGGTTCGTAAACAAAACCAACATACATTTTCCCGAAGTGAAATGGTTGCTCTCTCTCGGTAGGAAATTTACAATTCCTACAACAAGTACCAGTCTGCAGCCGATAAAAATTATTGCCGAAATGGAACAAATAATACACCAAATAGAGGATGAGAGAACAAAAGAAATGGAGAGAAGCAGGCTAAGCAACAGAATATTGCAATACAAACGGCAATCAAAACATAACCCAGTGGAAAAATTCATACTTCACACTTTCGACAAAACTAAAGCCTTTTTACAAAAACACAAGGAGGACATTATTATAACAGACTCAGACAAAGGAAACAAAACAGTAACAATATATAAAACAGATTATAGGGAAAAAATGAATAGCTTGCTAGGAGACAAAAACACATATAGAATAGCAAGAAATGATCCAACAAATGCACTACAAAAACAGAATAATAAATTGGTCGGCGAACTTTACAAAAACAAAAATATAAATATTAAAGAAAAGAAACAACTTACCTGCACCGCAGCGACTGCGCCTCGGCTCTATGGTTTACCAAAAATCCATAAACCGAACTTACCCCTACGTCCTATAGCGTCATCTGTCAGTGTCCCGTGTTATGGTCTGTCAAAATTTATTGGAAAATTCTTAGGTGACTTAACGTCGGAGGAATACAACATACGAAACTCATTGATACTGAAAGAAAGATTAGAGAAGGTGCGTATATGTGAAGAGGACTTATTAGTATCATTTGACGTGGTGTCATTATTCACCAACATTCCCACATATCTAGCCATCAAAATAATAATGAGCAAATTCAGTCAAATTATGTCTAGAACAAACATACCAAAAAACAAGTTTCTGGATCTCTTAAACTTCTGTCTTAAAGATAACAATTATTTCATGTACGATGGCAAAATATACACACAAAGTTTTGGAATGCCGATGGGTAATCCCCTCTCCCCGACTATAGCAGATATAATCATGGACGACTTATTGGATAATACACTCTCGGAATTAAAGAAACTTCACAACATTGACATCAAATTCATAGTTAAGTACGTGGACGACATCTTCGCGATAGTGAAACGAAACGACGTAGATATTATTCTGAAAACATTAAACCGGTACCACAACAAGCTGCAATTTACTATTGAAAGAGAGGAAAATTTCAAGATCCCCTTTTTAGACGTCCTCATCCATAGAAAAAA
>NW_023483850.1:0-1603 GCF_013731165.1 Rhagoletis pomonella | reverse complement strand
CGCTTTTTTATCGACAAATTTTGTTCAGCGATGAGGCTCATTTCTGGTTGAATGGCTTCGTAAATAAGCAAAATTGCCGCATTTGGAGTGAAGAGCAACCAGAAGCCGTTCAAGAACTGCCCATGCATCCCGAAAAATGCACTGTTTGGTGTGGTTTGTACGCTGGTGGAATCATTGGACCGTATTTTTTCAAAGATGCTGTTGGACGCAACGTTACGGTGAATGGCGATCGCTATCGTTCGATGCTAACAAACTTTTTGTTGCCAAAAATGGAAGAACTGAACTTGGTTGACATGTGGTTTCAACAAGATGGCGCTACATGCCACACAGCTCGCGATTCTATGGCCATTTTGAGGGAAAACTTCGGAGAACAATTCATCTCAAGAAATGGACCGGTAAGTTGGCCACCAAGATCATGCGATTTGACGCCTTTAGACTATTTTTTGTGGGGCTACGTCAAGTATAAAGTCTACAGAAATAAGCCAGCAACTATTCCAGCTTTGGAAGACAACATTTCCGAAGAAATTCGGGCTATTCCGGCCGAAATGCTCGAAAAAGTTGCCCAAAATTGGACTTTCCGAATGGACCACCTAAGACGCAGCCGCGGTCAACATTTAAATGAAATTATCTTCAAAAAGTAAATGTCATGGACCAATCTAACGTTTCAAATAAAGAACCGATGAGATTTTGCAAATTTTATGCGTTTTTTTTAAAAAAAAAGGTATCAAGCTCTTAAAAAATCACCCGTTAGTTTTCTACAAATTGTTGAACTTGGGTATATATGGGGTTTGTCTGAGAATGAACTAAATTTTAATTGAAAATTCTTAAAAATAAATAAATAAACTTAAGGGGCACACAATATCACTTGGAAATGGCGTGCTTTAGATATGACCGATACTGTAGATGGTCCACTGCAATAACGACATAACTCAAAATTTCATATTTTTCAGTAGAGCCAATTAAAGATTTTGTGTTTCGTAATATGTCTTGGAACGTAATTATTCCGAATTATTTGCAGTCATTCTGTAGGGAAAACTTGTAAGCTTTCAAACTATGACTTTTTCTAAAGATTTAGTAAATGTAGGAGTGCAAAAATATGAAACAAGTTACAACTCCTCAGTAGTTAAACGAAAAAAAGTTGAGTTGTGCCGTTTTTGGTGAGAATCATCGTTATGTATTTGTACAAGCTGCACATATGGCTGTACATGATATGGCTATTGTGTAGGCTTTGAGGTCAGTAGCAGCTTAAATGGCAATCGCATTGCCTAGGGCAGTAGCAATGTGGAAACAACAGCAGCAGCAAAGCGAGTAAGAACAACCAAAGTACTGGTATAGTTAAGCCCAACCGCAATTTAATCGACAAAAACAAATACGAAAATTCTCTTGTACCTACATGTGTAAATATAAAAAATGAAAGTGAAATTTTACAACAATTCCTACCCTTACCGCAATGAGCTTACAAAATATAGCAATAGCAGCACCATTTGAATTTTTGACCACAGGCTCAAAATGCAATTTTGCGAAAATTTGCTTTGATTTTTCTCTAGTAGTTGAAGTCGAAATCGATTTTCTCTGAACTTAATATGCTACAGCATATTTTCTA
>NW_023483849.1:0-1603 GCF_013731165.1 Rhagoletis pomonella | reverse complement strand
AGGGGAAGCTCAGCCAAACACTTACATATGTATATGTTCCAATATATGTGACCTGGTCTACGAAAATGGAGCTTACGTGCGAAAACTAGTTTTCTGTGAAAAAGCTGTTAAAAGTAAGCAACTCGTTTCGTCAGTTTCTCATTATCTCGTTAATTTTTCTCCGCGCCGGACGTCCAGTAAGTGTTGTTGTTGGTCCAGTAAGTGTTGTTGTTGGTCCAGTAAGTGTTGTTGTTGGTCGGAATATTATTATAGTTTTATTATTATTATTATTAATATTATTATTATTATTATTAATATTATTATTATTTTTAGTACACTTCTAAGCAAGTTAGGATTTTCTGCTTTTCACCACGTGAAAAAGCATCTCATCTTCCATCCGAATCAACCAAAAAGTGAAAATTGATTTTTTGACACCTAAGCCCCCTTTCCGTAGACCAGGTCACATATTATTATTTCTAAGGATGAGGCAGATATAGGTAACCGAAAATGGTTTAGTATTGGTCCCAAAGCTTTAAGTGTCATCAGTAATAAAAACCCAGCGGGGCAAGTGGTGGCAAGCCCTTTATATTACTTTCTTTATTCAAAACCGTAATAATATTGAGTTTTTTCTGCAGAGTGATATTGCTACAAACCGAACAAACTTAGATAAACTTGTAATATGTCACTCAACACGGTATAGTATCCTCTTTTATATAACGTAAACCAAAGTTTAAGACTAATCAACATACTATATTCATATAAATTTTATGGCTTGATTCTCGAGCTAATTACTTGCAAAATTAATCCTTTTAGATTTTTTTAGTGTAACCATATAGTAATGGTATGTAGGTAGCCATCCGTGTACGTTTTTTATACCTTTCATGAGCATGAAATGGTATTATAACTTTGGTCCGATGTTTGTAAGTACCAGAACAAAAAGAGATAGACCCATTAAAATGTATACTTATATGATCAGAACGTCGAGCTGAGTTGATTTAGCCATGTCCGTCTGTCCGTCTGTCCGTCTGTCCGTCTGTCCGTCTGTCTGTCTGTTTGTATGCAATCTAGTCTCTCAGTTTTCGAGATATCCGGATCAAATTTGGTAGGTGGGTGTATTTTTATAATGTATTAATCATTTGTCGGAACCGGAAGAATCGGACCACTATAACATATAGCTCCCATACAACTGATTGTTCAGATATGAGATTTTTCGTTATAACTTCTGCATTTATGCAGCTACGAACATGAAATTTTGCAGTACTTGCACCCATTATCAACAGAATACTTACAGTGAAAATTACAAAGATCGAGTCACTATAACCTATAGCTCCCATACAACTGATTGTTCAGATATAAAATTTTTCGTTATAACTCCTCCATTTATATAGCTAGGAACATGAAATTCCGCACTGTTTTCAATAATTATTAACAGAAAACTTACGGTGAAAATTAAAAAGATCGGGTAACTATAACCTATAGCTCCCATACAACTGATTGTTCAGATATGAGATTTTTCGTTATAATTCATCCATGTAGCTAGGACCATGAAATTTCGCGCTGTTTTCACTCATTATCAACAGAAGACTTACAGTGAAAATAACAAAGATCGGGTCACTATAACCTG
>NW_023483848.1:0-1603 GCF_013731165.1 Rhagoletis pomonella | reverse complement strand
ATGAATTGGCAGAGTATCTCATCAACTGGTATGATGCTACTAGTAGATGCTGATGCATAGCCTGACAATTGACATCTCGTAGGACATCGCAATGTTAAAAATACCAGTCGCTAACATTGAAAAAGGATAGAACGTGAACTAGTTGGGCTGAAACGCAAACTGGTAGAATTCTAGTTCACAACTAGTAGCTTTCCCTGCAGGGTATTAACATCACTCGCCAGTTCTACCCAAACTTTTGCCTTTTTAGAGAAAATTTTTATTGAATCGTCGGCAATAGATATGCACTAAATTATGTCGTAAGGTAGAAGTATATGCGCTTTTTGGTTCCAGAGATATTGATAGTGTAGTGCTTACTTCAGCTTCGGAGATGGCTACCACATGTTTTTACCAAAATTTTCAGAGAAAAAAAAATTTTGTTGCGGCATAAATTGGCACTAGATAAGCACTAAATTATGTCGTAAGGTAGAAGTATATGCGCCTTTTGGTTTCAGAGATATTGATAGTGTAGTGATTACTTCAGCTGAAGAGATGGCTACCACATGCTTTTGCCAAAATTTGCGGAGAAAAAAAAATTTGTTTGCGGCATAAATTGGCACTAGATAAGCACTAAATTATGTCGTAAGGTAGACAGAGATATTGATAGTGTAGTGCTTACTTCAGCTGAAGAGATGGCTACCACATGTTTTTACCCAAACTTACAGAGCACAAAATTTTTTTTTTTAGCGGCATAAATTGGCACTAGATAAGCACTAAATTATGGCATGTGTGCGAAACCAGTCGGTGAACGTTGTAGTGATTACTTCAGGGATCATTCCATTACATTGGTTTTTGGGTATTTTCGCAAAAATATCAAGAATTTAATTATAATACTTGCCGGGGATGTTAAGAAACGTATATATTTACATTATTTATCACTCTTTTCACTTTATTGGTAATAGTATTTAACTAATTTGTTGTTAAATTCTTTGCAGTTTCACTAGCAAAGTTTCATATAAAATGAGCACTTAACACTTATATTTTCATAAATGCAATGTTCACGTGTATGCTAAAAGCACATTTAGCGCATTTAGCTCTAAATGTACATTTATCCATACGAAATTCGTCACCAAATGCAACCCTGTGATCTTCCAAAATTTCCACGATTCGAACATGGTTTAATGAGCAAAAGTGGCAACATTGCTTTTTCGCGTAAACAGTGGCTAGCTGCGTTTCATTGATCGCCGATCGAGATTTCATTTATTATTTTACATTATTTGGATAATGAAAAGTTACGCAAATTCAACACCGATGTGATGCTGATAGAAATCTGGATCAATTTGTGATCAACTCTATTTGTTTTGTTTCCTAATTAAGTGAGGACATTTTAATTGACAGCAGCGACAAATGAATACATACACAAACAAATGTTTGGTTATGGTTAAAACAATTCAAGTTTTTGTATTGAATTTTTGGTTTAAAATGTATTTTTTCCTTTTCAGTAGGGTTTCTGGAATATTATCTTTTCCGTAAGGATTGATCGTAATAGATACGGATCTGATCGTAGTCGTAACAATTAATGTCAGAAGTGGGATTGTTAAATAAATCCCGAAGGAGAAACTACTAA
>NW_023483847.1:0-1603 GCF_013731165.1 Rhagoletis pomonella | reverse complement strand
TTAGCTTTTTTTAAAGCATGTTTGAAGAGCTGATAACCAGTTTTTCCGCCCGTTTTCTTAGTTTTACTATAAATGTTCCCCATACCGAATTTCGTTTTTGTCTTCATTATATTTGTAACTAACCAAGCATTTGTTTTCTCATTAAGATTGCTATCCTTCGCTTTAACTCTTTCCCAAGCCTTCCCAATTAATTTTTTATCAGCAATATGTCGGTTCTCTAAATCTTTATTATATAAATATGATATATCATGTTCTCTACAAGCAGCGTCTAGTGGATTAATCCCTCGATCTCCTCTTACTAAACGTTTCTCTAATTTCGTTCCAGGTTCACAAAATTGATAACTAGGCAAATGAAGTTCAATAGGAAGCTTATTAATTATATTATTTATAAAACCTTTTCCAACGACTAAAGATTTAAGAATAAGCCTATTTTCATAAATAACTCTCATATAAAATAATATTATATTCAAATAAACGCTGAAGTTTTTTAATAAATCTATAGTTCTATATAATTAAATTTTAAATTTCTAAATACCAATTCAACAGTTAATTTATATTCAAATACAATAATTTAGTCTTAATATCCAAACCCCTTCTTTCATATTCATGTTGCTTTTGATGTTGCTCCATTATGTACTCCTCAATTTCACCGCCACAAACGGTTGGGAATTTTCCATTGTCATCCTCTTCATCCCATTTTTTGTTAAAAAAAAAAGCATGGGCTACTCTGACTGGGATGCCCAAAACCTGTAACCGGGGACCCTCATCTTCATCTTCAATACATATATAAGGGTTTTTTCATGTCTTCAAAGCACAACATCTCCAATTCGAAATCGAAGTTGTACTCTCCATGATGCTCGCTATTGAGGATTCGATTGATTCCAGGCATGATGTGTTTTATAAGTATCTTTAAACAAAGTAATAATTTCTAATGTACAGTATTAGCTTATTTATACATATTTCATAACTATATAAAAAGCATTGAGGTAAACTGTTGATAAAGAACATATTTAAATATACATATATTTTAGTAATCTATTTTATACTTCATAATATGATTCAATTAAAATGTGGAAATAATCTTAAACTCAATGTTGCTGTCAAAGAATATATTTATTTTTTATTATCCTATTTAAATTTCATTATATGATTCAAATCAAATGCTAATATTATAAATAGCCTTGATCTTGATTTCATCATCATTGTTTGCCTAATAAGTATAGTAACGCCAAGTGGACGATAACGAATCCCACATAAACATATACAAAATAAAATGCTCATAAAAGTATGTGTATATTTAAATGTTTTATTCATCTAGCATTATTCATTCATTCATATATTGCTGACTTAGTGAGAAAAGTTGTTAAGCATACTTCTTATGAAAACTTATATTTTGTTATAGAAAGCAGGAGATATTAATAATACATCGTTTCAAAAAAAGATTAGGATACTTGTTTTTCGCGTTTATATCCATTGAAAGCCGAATTTATTAAATTCAAAAGAGTCACCGAATGTCTAACAAATTCAAAAATTAAACGAAATCTTTTCATCTTTCACATATGAATGGAAAGGTCTGCTGATGTTGATGATGAGAACAAAAAAA
>NW_023483846.1:0-1604 GCF_013731165.1 Rhagoletis pomonella | reverse complement strand
TCGAATTTTAACAGAGCCCAGCCAGAAGCAAAATAAATTTAACAGAAATTGTCTCATCAAAGCAAATGCATGTTTTTCTTGTTAGACGCGAAATGCTGACGGCTTTTTACGTTTTTACAAAGCTTTTATTGTTCTTTAAAATTAATTATTTAAAATAAATACATGCATAGGTCGGAATATGTAATATGTACATATTGTGTACATGCATATGTATGCGAGATACAATTTTGTGAATCTAAAAAGTGAAAGTTATGCAAATATGTAGTATGCAATTGGCAAATTCGTTGGTGATTTGCCGTCGGCATTTGGGTTGAAAAAATCGACTTTTACTTTTTTACCGATTCATATGGTAGATGCTACGCTATTTTCAATGCAACAAACCGCAGTTTTCTAGCTGCCTTAGTTTTCCCCCAAATTCACTTTAAAGATGGACACATTGACCAAAAAACCCAAATGCGCACTGTTTGGTGATTTGGTGTCGGCATTAAAAGCAAAGAAAATCGGTTTTTATATTTTTAACGATATGGTAGCTAATAGGTACGCTGTCCTCAATGCAACAATCTGCAGTTTTCTAGCTGCCTTAGTTTTCTCACAAATCCACTTCAAAGATGGATACGTTGACAAAAAACGTACAAATACATTGATTGCACTGCACGTGTTAACTTCAAAGTTGTTTTTGTCGAAAAGTTATTTATATTGAGAAAAACTGTGCATTATCATTTTTCACAGCTATACTCGTATTATATGTAAATAATGGGGCATATGCATAGTTAAAATAAAGCCGACACTAAAGTTAGTTACAGCATTTTCCCATCACTTTCAGTGGACTAGGCATCTGTGAAAAAAAAGATGCAACTAACTTTCTTATTTGGGACTGACAAACTTAAACTTAGAGTCGACTTTATTTCATATACGAATATGCCCCAATAGTTTTGGAGGCAAATGAAAATGCATTTCCCCATGCATATGTATGTACATACATATGTACTCCATTAATTGATAACGTTTTTACATGCATACCTATATATGTATGTACAAATGTGCATATTACTGCCAAAATGCTACGCACATGCATACAAATGTACATATGTACAACTCACGGCAGCATACATACATATGCACATAATTACGCGCATACTCAAATACAACAATAACTATTTCTTTCATAAACGCATGCGCGCATTTCTCAAGGCCAAGTAAATTCATTCATAAAAATAACCGCAGCACATCTCCCCGCAAATTCATCACCAACAAGCGCAACTTTGTCAATCCGACACAAAAATTCTAAAATCTTAAAATGAAGAAATCTCGGCCAGCCAAGTGAAAATTGGCAATTATTTCTCTATATCCAGTAAAATAAGTTATCTCGAATCTTGGCAATTTTTGGTAATTTTTGGTAGTTTTTGACAAAACACTCTATTTCTATGTTCCATACCAATATTTCAATCATTAACTAGTATTTTAAAGTGTCATTTTAATAAACATTAAATAAAAGTGTATGTTTTCTGCAGCAAAATACATTAATTTTTTTTTAATAAAATCAAAACTTGTAAAATCACAAACATATGTGGTTTTATCTGAAGTTCACAGATGTAACGTGGCAA
>NW_023483845.1:0-1604 GCF_013731165.1 Rhagoletis pomonella | reverse complement strand
CTAAAATTGGAGGTGTATAAATGGCGAAAGAAAAACTTTATCCGATTTTTTTAAATCGAAACTACATTTTTACATATGTACATGCATACATAAATATATTTAATAAACTCCTGCGCAATTCCATTTAAACGGCCTAACAAGACATCCGATCGCCGCGCAAATACTTTCCCTCCTTTACTCTCATCGTTCGGGACAAGTGTGAGTAAGCATAAACCAGTTTCTGCAAGCGTTCGTAAACTACCGATCAATAGCAAGACGCGTAGAGTATATACTTTGCCTTCCGCAACTACTACGAGTAAAAGGTATTTGAAAGTAGAGTACTCTACTGGTAGTACTTAAGTATTTTCGAAGAAAACATACATTTGTGGTATCCTAATAAAACTAAGGACAGGAATGTAGTGGAGCGATGAAGCGAGCATAGATACGTATGTGCATAGATACATATGTGCATAGATACATATGTGCATAGATACACATGTGCATAGATACGCCCTGTGGGAAAAATCTCTAGTTCTGAACTGGGGCGCTTCTAGTACATTTAGAACCAGTACTAGTTCGCGATAAATCTCTTTTGCATGCAAGCAACTGGCGAATTTAACATGGCGATGTCCTAGGAAGTGTCAACTGCCCCCCGCTGCATCCCTTTTTCGATAGTTCCGAACTAGTCCTAAATTCTATAGTTCCGAACCAGTTATGAAATCGACACACGAAAGAAAAAAGTATCATGATTTTTTAATCTTTTTGGTTCTTCCATGTGTGCGATTTTAAGTTATTTTGGAAGAAATGTGTCTTCAATTTGAAATTAAATTTGTTTGAATGATTGTAAGAAATGTACGTTTACATACCTTTAGCTGTAGCTGAGTTTGCAGAGGTGCTCGCTGTTATTTCTTATATTCCAGACGGTCCCAAGATGTTGAAATGTTAACACAAATTTTAGTTTTGTATTACCAAGCTATGAAAAAGCATCTGCGAAGCGCAGAATAGAAGCGTATTTGAACGAAAAAGCCGCCGAACACATATCTATGTAAATAAACAAGCCCCCCGCTGCATCCCTTATTCGATAGTTCCGATCTAGTTCTAAATTCGACAAATAGGATCTAGTTCGTTCAGCATCCCTTTTTCAATAGTTCCGAACCATTTCTAAATTCGTCACTTTAGATATCGATTTCTAGTGAAAAAACTGAAATAAATTAGTTTCTTAAAAGTACCACTTTTCTCCGATTTTGGACTGGTGAGGATTTAGTTCATATCGAACTAGTTCGTTTTTGGCGATAGAGACCTAGTACGGAACTAGAAATTTGATTCACTAGTCCCGCGGTTTCCCTGCAGGGCGTATATGCATAGATACATGTATAAGTGTCCGCATATATTTTTTCTCGTCACTTGCTCGGTCGCTTCACTGCAGCAAAACCAAGTTGTGGGGAAAACCCTGACGATATGCGTACAATTGAAACCATGGGTTTGAAGATAGCGCAAATTGATGTAAAATTTCAATTTCATATTAAATATATTTATGTATGCATGTACATATGTAAAAATTTAGTTTCGATTTAAAATAATCGGATAAAGTTTTTCTTTCGCCATTTATACACCTCCAATTTTAG
>NW_023483844.1:0-1604 GCF_013731165.1 Rhagoletis pomonella | reverse complement strand
CAACCTGTTTTAGTCTGTCAGTGTGCCATCCAAAAGAGGGAAATTTTAAAGCCATTCACGCCAAGACCTACTCAGACTCGGTTAACATCGTTATCGACGTTTTCGACTCCATGCATATAACACGGTGTCGGTAACGTCGATAACGATAACGATAACCCGGGATTAGTGTCAACCAGGCTTTGAGCAACCGGCTCTAATTCTGAAAGTTGTGTACAGCGTTGCCATTTTAGCCGTTTTCCGGCTAGATTTAGCCGGTTTTGATAGCAACTAGCCGGAGAAAATTCGATCTAGCCGGCAGCCGATTTGTTAGCCGGTTTGTAAAAAAAAGTTAGCCGTTTTTAGCCGATTTTACTATTTGCCTAATTTTCAGGTGCAAAAAGTAAACAAGTTGTTCGAAAGCAATAATGCAGACCCAATGAAGATTTTTAATGAACTCAATGTTTTACTTTCGCATCTATGCTCCCTAGTGGTTATTAGCGCGGACACATTTGATCCTATATGCTCCCTGTTGGAACCATACCTTGCTCCATTTCCTCAGTTTTATCACAGTTTTCAAGAGTATTTAAAAACAAAAGTAAGCACAAACGCTTTTGACCACGAAGCCGAGAAAATAATTCGAGAAAATGGTCGCTATTTTATTATCACTTTAATAAAGGAATTACGCCAACGCCTCCCTACAAATATTGCCACACTAAAAAAAATTGACTTTTTTCGGTTGGAAATGCATTAAGCGTAATTAAACCAAAAGTATTTGTTCAACTACAGCAACAAAAACACAAATATAATGCCGACGAAATAACATCCATAGAGATGCAATGGCAACGGTTAACGTTACATACCTGGAGTAATTTAGACTCAACTGTAAAATTTTGGGCCGAAGTTTATCAATTTCGAAATGCCCTAAGAGAAACCCCTTTTGCTGACCTTTGCAACCTAGTTTTTAGTTTTCTTGTTTTGCCTATAAGTAATGCAGAAGTAGAGCGAATATTTAGTTTAATGAATATAATAAAAACTAAGCAAAGAAATCCAATGTGCGTTAAAACGTTAAACGCTATTTTATATATAAGATACGGTTTAAAACGTGAAGAAAAATGCTGCCATAATTTTACTGTAGATGACGATCTCTTAAAATTAATGAATTCAGGTGATATATACAATAGTGATTCATTTGATGATGAGGAATATACACTCGATATAAATTAATGGTGTTATCTAGTCTTTCGTTTCTTGCGATTTATTTAATAGCTCATGTGAATTTTCACTAAAACATTTTAGCCGATTTTTGCCAGAGTCTATGTGAAATTTCACTAAAACATTTTAGCCGTTTTTAGCCGTTTTTTTTTCGCCAATCTAGCCGGTCGGCCCAAAAAGTTCTGGCAACACTGGTTGTGTACCAGTGTAGCAAACCGGAAAAAAAATTTACCAAAAAACGGTAGAATACATTTCGGCCAAAATGGCAACCGTAGTTTCATTTACTGCAAATTAAATATTTAGAAAATTCTGAAGATATTGGATTTTATAGAGATGAAGAAATTCACCACGATTGTTGAGTTAAGTGATCGCGAACATTAGCAATTGCACGCGTTTATCAAGGATGTGATTAT
>NW_023483843.1:0-1604 GCF_013731165.1 Rhagoletis pomonella | reverse complement strand
TTATATAATAGGGTGGTGTGACAGTAACTATAAATTACCATTTGTAATGGGTGATTTTTTTGAGGTTAGGATTTTCATGCATTAGTATTTGACAGATCACGTGGGATTTCAGACATGGTGTCAAAGAGAAAGATGCTCAGTATGCTTTGAAATTTCATCATGAATAGACTTACTAACGAGCAACGCTTGCAAATCATTGAATTTTATTACCAAAATCAGTGTTCGGTTCGAAATGTGTTTCGCGCTTTACGTCCGATTTATGGTCTACATAATCGACCAAGTGAGCAAACAATTAATGCGATTGTGACCAAGTTTCGCACTCAGTTTACTTTATTGGACATTAAACCAACCACACGAATGCGTACAGTGCGTACAGAAGAGAATATTGCGTCTGTTTCTGAGAGTGTTGCTGAAGACCGTGAAATGTCGATTCGTCGCCGTTCGCAGCAATTGGGTTTGTGTTATTCGACCACATGGAAGATTTTACGCAAAGATCTTGGTGTAAAACCGTATAAAATACAGCTCGTGCAAGAACTGAAGCCGAACGATCTGCCACAACGTCGAATTTTCAGTGAATGGGCCCTAGAAAAGTTGGCAGAAAATCCGCTTTTTTATCGACAAATTTTGTTCAGCGATGAGGCTCATTTCTGGTTGAATGGCTTCGTAAATAAGCAAAATTGCCGCATTTGGAGTGAAGAGCAACCAGAAGCCGTTCAAGAACTGCCCATGCATCCCGAAAAATGCACTGTTTGGTGTGGTTTGTACGCTGGTGGAATCATTGGACCGTATTTTTTCAAAGATGCTGTTGGACGCAACGTTACGGTGAATGGCGATCGCTATCGTTCGATGCTAACAAACTTTTTGTTGCCAAAAATGGAAGAACTGAACTTGGTTGACATGTGGTTTCAACAAGATGGCGCTACATGCCACACAGCTCGCGATTCTATGGCCATTTTGAGGGAAAACTTCGGAGAACAATTCATCTCAAGAAATGGACCGGTAAGTTGGCCACCAAGATCATGCGATTTGACGCCTTTAGACTATTTTTTGTGGGGCTACGTCAAGTCTAAAGTCTACAGAAATAAGCCAGCAACTATTCCAGCTTTGGAAGACAACATTTCCGAAGAAATTCGGGCTATTCCGGCCGAAATGCTCGAAAAAGTTGCCCAAAATTGGACTTTCCGAATGGACCACCTAAGACGCAGCCGCGGTCAACATTTAAATGAAATTATCTTCAAAAAGTAAATGTCATGGACCAATCTAACGTTTCAAATAAAGAACCGATGAGATTTTGCAAATTTTATGCGTTTTTTTTAAAAAAAAAGTTATCAAGCTCTTAAAAAATCACCCGTTAAAAAGCTTCGCCTATCTTATAACGTACCTTGTGAAAAATTTCATTTATCTATCTTCAATAGTTTTCGAATTACAGAATTAAAAGCAGCTAAATGGGTAAAATCTTACACTGTGCATTGTGAGTAAAGGTGGAAATAAGTATTGAACCTCACAACTAATATCCAGCAGAATAAAACGTCTGCATACTAAAAATAGTAAATCTTTTTAACTTTTGATATGCTTAAAACTTGTTATATTTTTAATGCCTGTAA
>NW_023483842.1:0-1604 GCF_013731165.1 Rhagoletis pomonella | reverse complement strand
GTGGCACCTCCCATACAAACTGAATTTCTCACACCACATACACATTCTAATGTGAGAAATTCAGTTTGTATGGGAAGAGCCACGCCCCCTTTTTCAATAGCTCTCATTTTTTTCCATGAGTTTGGCGTTGATATTATATATCTCTGTACTTAGTTGCAGCACTCTACGATGAATACTTCCAGAGATATGTTGTGTGAAAACTATAGTTTGTATGGGAGGTGCCACGCCCATTGTTATATAGAAATTATTCTTCTTCTATTATCATCCTTTGAGGGTCAAGAGTCGATGTCCAAAATTTCAAAAATATCGGTACAGCTGTTCTCGAGTTTTTCGATTAGAAAAAAAAAACGGAAAAAACGGCTTTCAAAATACATATCAGTATGAATGGCAAGTTAAAAATATTTTTTAATCAAATGTTTCCTATGGAAAAATGTAAAGGAATAGCTTTTTAAATAATTACGCAAACGTCAAAGCTGTGAAGCTGTGGTTTTTTGAGATCTGTTTAAATTTTGTGTTTTATAAAGCTGTTTACGCTTAATAAAGTAAAAAATTAAAAAAAAGTGTTAATAAACTTCTGGTGCACAATTTAAAGATAAGTAAAATATCAAAATTTCCTTTAAATTTGATTAATTTAACTTGATATTCTTAATTGCATGTGCCGAGTACTTTGTTTCATATAATATGTTGTTGTTGTACAATTGTTTTTGTTTGTGCACATTGAGTTTGCT
Source organism: Rhagoletis pomonella (assembly GCF_013731165.1). Lineage (NCBI taxonomy): Eukaryota > Metazoa > Arthropoda > Insecta > Diptera > Tephritidae > Rhagoletis > Rhagoletis pomonella. Next base: position 876 of record NW_023483842.1, on the reverse strand, counting down.
CTTTTTGTCTTTTTGTAATTTCGGCTGTTTCATCTTTGCCAAAGCTGGTTGCGTTGTGTTTATTAGGTGTCAAATATACAGTGCATTTAAAACTGTTCGCTACATAGCTTTCCAACTGATATTCACCAGCTGATTGGTTCTCTGATTGATACATCGTTTTCAAAACTGTTTTGTTTTTTTGCTTCTAAAACCGAAAAATAAATATAATATTAAACATGTCGTGTATTTACACCAATTGCCACGTTAAAAGCGACTCCTACGTTTCATGCTGGCTCTGCGATGGGATTGCCCATATAAAACTTGCAGGTTTAAGGGGTAGGGTATTAGATGCTATTAACGAGGGAAAGAGTTTTCGTTGGTCTTGTCAAAAATGTAGATCAACCGAAGTTGATTTATTTAAATTCTTTAGGCAGTCCAGAAATGGGTTTTCTGAGATCGGGAAGGATCTGTCGGTGCTTGTTGAGAAATTTAAGCATTACGAAAAACTGTTTAAGTCTTTCACATGTCTCGACAACCCTCCACGCTCTGAGGATAGCCGAGAAATAAAGGTAGGCGTGTTATTAGTCCACCTAAAAAGACAGCCACGGAATCTAGTCAGAAAAATCCTCCATCCCAGTCCTTAGAACTTATGAATATTTCTTCACCATGTCTCAGGCATTGGAACCTCCGCTATCTAAAGCCATATCCACTAGGTCTACATCTAAAAATAGTCAAACCGTTGATTTAACAGTGTTGCCATCAACATCTGAAGCTGCACTGTCTAACTTAGTTCCTCCGAATAATTCGGAGCCCTGCACATCAGACATCATTACCAAATAGTTGGTTATACTTCCTCCGAGAAGATCAATCTTTGTCTCTAGATTTGCTAAAGATACT
>NW_023483841.1:0-1604 GCF_013731165.1 Rhagoletis pomonella | reverse complement strand
ACGGTAGCAAGATAACTTGAAATTGAAAAGCCTGTGCATATGAAGAAACTTTGTAAGCCCAAGAAGAAATCAGTACGATCTGTAGGATTTTTGATGCTAACTAGGAATATAATTAATCCTGAAGCAGTTGACTACACGGAGTTGATAGACTGGTCACCATGTAAAATAAGTCCTCTACCATTACTTCACGACATTCCTTCCGAGGATTTAAAGAAATACCTGGAAATGGAAGATCCGCCGAAACTTGAAGTCCAATCATACTAAAGCTGTAGAGAGACTCGTGAAAATGGTAACCGATGCAAGTAAGAACTTGATTGGGCACGAGCTTAGGAAGGGCTACATTTTAAACAAGTTCAAATCAAGACTTGAAATACCTTGATTTAAAAAAAATTGACTTAAAAGTCAATGCATGAAGAAACTTAAGATTTTCTTAATTTTTAAGGGTTTCCTGTAAAATTTTAGAACTCTGCACAGTGGTGGAAAAATAAATAGGGACACGATATTTTACCAAATTTTCCCTATTTTTCAATTAATTAATTCCTTTCCAGCGCAACCGACACGAGGGGCGCAGTACGCATGACGTACGGAACTTTATTCATTTTTTTGTTTTTTGGTGCCGAGTCGTGGAAACAGGAGTTTGTTAAGTGTCGAGATCTAAAACTACTCAGCTACAGAATCAAATTCATCAGCTGATTGGATATGCTAAAGATAGTATCTCAATTATTGAGAGTGGAAATGATAGTTTTCTTTATAGTAAAAATCGAGTCCGATTTGAAGTTTTAATATTCATAATTTTTTTATAAAATTATAGCTCATTATCTAACAAAAACCATATAATTTCATGTTTCAAACTTTGCGCAAAAATTATAAAAATTCTGCAAAATTGCATCTAAATTTACAACTTTTTAATCAGATTATTTAGAATTTTTTTGAGTATGCAGTTTTATAGCCCATTAAATTTTAGTAGAATAAGGTGCAGTTTTAACCTCCTAAAAAATCACGTTGATTTTTGATAATTTTTATTCTGAATGTATTATGCACTTTACTAACGAGGCACGCAGAAACAGAAATTATCTTTTTTGGACGAGATTATTTTTCAATTACAGCCATTTCATAATCCCAATGATAATGAAAATTATGTACCTAAAATGTACTATATCTCCAGAGGTAAGAAAAGTATTAAATGGTTCCAAAAAGTTTCTCTCTCGATGGGGTTGGGCGCGTTTCGCAAAAAAAGTGTATATGTCGGGATATGGAACATTTTATTATTATTCTTTTACGACAAGTGAGAAATTCAAAAAGCTGGTGAAAACAAATTTTTTCGAGAATTTTCTCAAATGTTTAAAGCAAGTCCTGCAAATCAAGAGTACGAGGATTTAAATTAATACTTAAATAATGCCTATTCGTTTAGCTGCATTTTAGTATAGCTGCAAATTTTCTGTTAGGAGGCTTATTTCGGTAGGAGTTTTATACAATATGAATGAACATTTTTTCGTTTAACAGCATCACGAGATCAAACACAACGATTAACTCTGTACATTACGAAATGGTCTAATGACTGTAAAGATTCCAAAAAACAGTTTCCAATAACCGAGTTTTTTAAT
>NW_023483840.1:0-1604 GCF_013731165.1 Rhagoletis pomonella | reverse complement strand
GAATTATTCTTTGACTATTCAAACACTGGAAGTGCTATTCAAAAATGTCATATAAAGAATGTACACGAAAAAAACTGGTCGCACATAACCAAGCATAGCTCGGTTAATCATAACATTAAAATAAAAATCGGCAGACACTTAAAAAGCTGGAAGCATTTTCCACCTTACTGCATCATTTCTTTTTAGTAACAAAAATCAGTGTAGAAACGAGGACCAAGAAAGAAATCGATCGCGAGTTGATATTGCGCAAAAAGCTGGAAAATCCCAGCATGTTCCATAACGACATCGCAAAAAAGCTAAAATTTCCAAAGTCTACCGTTACTTATGTGCTTAAAAAATGCAATGAATGTTTATCTTTAAAAAGGAACCCTGGTAGTGGCAGAAAAAAAGGATTTGCTTGCGAAATTAAGGCAAAGGAAGTGTTATCTGCTTTTAAGAAAAATCCTGGACTTTCGGTAAGAGATGTCGGCAAAAAATTAAACATGTCGTCTTCGTATATACAAAAGGTATGCAAAACAGCAGGACTACGTTCTTACAAAGTGAATCCAGCACCTAATCGCAACGGTAAGCAAAATTTGTTGGCGAAACAACGTGCTCGGAAATTGTACGACAGTCTCATACAAAAATTTGGCTGTATTGTTTGGATGACGAATCGTACGTAAAAGCCGATTTTAAACAAATCCGGGGCCGCGAATTTCACACTGCAAATAAAAGAGGCAATGTTGCAGATAAATATAAAAACAAAAAGTTTGACAAATTTCCCAAAAAGTTTCTCATTTGGCAGGCAATTTGCCAATGCGGCTTCAAAAGTGATCCTTTTGTAAGCACTGGTACAATTAACCAAGAAATTTATGTTAAGGAGTGTCTGCAAAAGCGACTTTTACCTCTTATACGGCTTCATAAAGATCCAGTGCTTTTTTGGCCTGATCTCGCGATATGTCATTACGGAAAAATGGCTTTAGGATGGTAACATAGAAACAAAGTGTATTTTGTAGCAAAAGAGGTGAAACCACCTAATTGTCCAGAGCATCGGCCGATCGAAACCTACTGGGCCGTTATGAAATCCAAACTTCTTAAGACCCACAAAGCTGTAAAAAACGCACAACAATTCAAAAATAAATGGCAGCTGGTTTCCAAGGAAATCACTGAAACTTCTGTGCAAGGGCTAATGAAGGACATAAAGTCAAAATTGTGATCGTTTGCTTATTACAAAGAGAATTAACTCTTTTTTAACGAATTTCAATAAAACTAAGTTTAGATGTAAATATATGTAAATATCGTTGAATTCCATTAATATATTTATGGTTTAGAACGTTTTAACTGTGACCAGTTTTTTTCGTGTACATTCTTTATGACATATATACACATATATATATAAGACATTATGAGTAAAAACAAGGTCGAAGTCTGTTCTGCCTTCTCGGAATTAGAGAGAGAAGCAAAGCGTGTAAGTTTGGGGTGAACGATGACAAAATGAAGCATCTTCACCAATCAAAGAAACAGTCAGGCTTGAAATCCGGCGGATAATCACTGTTGCCAACAAGCAGTGTTGCCAAATTTGAATTTGAAAAGGTACTACAACCCAAGAAAAATCGCTTTTTTTC
>NW_023483839.1:0-1604 GCF_013731165.1 Rhagoletis pomonella | reverse complement strand
GTAATATGCCTTATTATAATTTTGTAAATATTCTCTTCGTTATTTGAATAGCGCATCCTTTTAATACTTAGTAGGTACAGTTTTCCTTTTGTTTGTTTAATGTTCATTAACTTTTCATAACAATATAGCATATTCCACATCTACATCCCATTAAAAAAATTTTTGAAAGTTAAAAAAAATAAACATAGGGGCGACATTTTTTTGTTGACTGTGCTGCGCATTTTCTTCCATATAAAAATTTGGTCAGCATACTTTGTATGGTAGAAAATCAAAAAAAGGGTGCGCTATTCAAATGACGAGGAATGTATATATGTAGTATATTTTTGTTATTTTTATACTGCGCAATTATATGTAAGTAAATTTTTTGAAAAATTGTCCTGCATTTTCAAAATATATTTATGGTCACCGTAAGTATAGGGCCAGGGACTCACCCAGCCATGTGATTGTGTCAGTATTGTAACGATTGAGTCGTGGACGGTGTCACTTCATTTTAATTTTCACTTTGAATACTCTTTATTTGTGTACCTGAGGGTCTTCGGGGTAACAGGTCCACTTCTTATCGTGGAATTTCTAGTTCGATCGCTAAGGACACGCAGGATAGGACCTATTGATTTATAACTTTAGCCTTAGGTTCATTTGGGGTATAAGTGGCAATTTATCACTCGGCTATTATAGCCTTTAAATTCTTTCATTATCATATTTTTTATTGGTTTCCTCAAATTTACCAATTATAGGAAGAGGAGCTTTTATACTCTGGAGGGTCCCGAAAGGAATTGCAGATTTAAGCTTCTGTTATAAACGTTATTATTGAATCACGGGTTCAATGATATTAAGTTATATGGATGGACGATTCATAAATGATTTAGTTCACTATTTGGTTTTCATTAACTTCTTTGGTTTTATCCCTCTAGGAAGGGAAGCTTTTATACCCTGGAGTGCCCCTGGAGTTTGGGATCGCAGAGTCAAAGCGGTGGACACCCAAAGGTAGTCAACGGTTTCAAAATATTTTATTATGTGGATGCACAAGCCATACATTTTTTATGAACCTTCACATTCAACACTTCCACTTATCACAACACTGTCTATCACTTGTCACGACCACTTTAAAAGGACTCCCACAGTTGACAGGATCCTTTTCATAAGACCCCACAATTAAGGAGGCCCTTCTCCAGAGACCCACACTTTCAGTGGGTCCCTGCTCGGGCGCCAGTTATCGAGCTCACATCCGTGAACTCGAAAAAGTTAAAGTCCTTCCTAAAACAAAAGACAAGCGTTATCTTTGTAAATGCATATTTACCATCTGCTCTCGCTGTACGAAATTGAATGATAAACAAAATATTTCTTAATACTATGGCTTACTGTCTAACCGACTGAATTAACTGCTGACGCACACTGGCGGAAATAGGGTCAAAATTCAACGAACCGATCTGATTTTTTTCTGTGGAAAGCTTATGCAAATATAAATAATTTTTATTACTAGCACTTCTGTAAAATGTGGCCTATTTAAAAAAAATAATATTTTTCTTAAAAAGTAGGCCATATTTTACAAATTTGATAATAATAAAAGTTATTTATATTTGCAAAAGCTGTCCACAGAAAAAAAA
>NW_023483838.1:0-1604 GCF_013731165.1 Rhagoletis pomonella | reverse complement strand
TTTAACAACATTGTACTGATGACGAGTTAACTGAGCTTCAATCAACATAACTAATGCTTCTTCATTACTCATTTTCGTTACTTTTGACTCGTGAAAACTTTGTATATATTTAGAAGCCCTTGATGGCGATGCAGTTGTCAATTCATGGACAAGCTTTGATGCCTCAAGATTTCCTGAAGCTCTTAAATTTACCTGTGTAGCGAAAGCCAACATGGAAAGTGGAGTTTTTTCCCGTAGATCTTTAGTTTTTTTATATTTAGTGCGTTGATCAGATAACTCAAAGGATGTCTCTTTCCGACCACGCTAATTTCGTCGGCAGCTAATAAAAGCAATGCCCGAATCTAACCAACTACGATTTACTCTGAAAAAACGCTCTTCTACTCTGTGTGATCGTGTCCAACGAGACTTAAAGTCCACGAAAAACATTCTCACTCGGTTATCAAATTCATCCATATTCTCAGCTGTGGGCTTAAATCGTTTTTTTTCAACTCATCTTTTAAATATTGGAATCTTTCTTGAAAATTTTGGCAACTTGAGTTCCGCATAATATCATATAGGCTCTGGCGCGTTATACAAAGCGAATTAGAATTTACTCCTAAAATGGAAAACAATTTTTTTAAAGAAAACCCGAATTGAGTTGCATTCCCTTCCACCATCTCTAGCTTTCGTTTGTCAACACTTCTGTTATCTACGTGACATGTAGGTTGCTGACAATATTATTACAAGAACAGTCACATACATGCATGTAAAGAAGTTCCGTTCTACTTATACATATGACACCCTCTATATTGAATTTGTGTTGCAATTTTTAATTTTATTTACCCGACTTTAACAGCTAACTACGATAATAATACAAAATATATGTAAACCTAAACAAAAAATCTAACAAAAATACGGTTACGCAGTTATTAATTTTATCGTAAAGTTTAAGGGTAAACAAGAGGAAAAAACATTTACCTGGGTGCTGAATGTAGGGTTCATAAAGAAAACAACTTACCCGCAATAAGAACAACAACAAATAACATTAAAGCTTAGTAAGCTTGTTCTTATATTATTGCAATGAGTTTATGATGAAAAGTTGAATATTTTAAAAAAGGCACAAAAGGGCAACCTTTTTTTTTGGATATTAGTCCAATATGCACAGATTATGGTAAATGCAAAATTATAATCTACACTCACGCACAAAAAAAACATATGTATATATAAACATGAAAAATACCAATTTTTTTAAGGTTTAAAACAAAAATCAATTAAAAATATAAACACACTTTTTTTCAAACCCAAATATACAATATAAACACTTGAACTACCTGAGGTTGAAGGTTCCACATTAACTTTAAATCTTTCTTTGGAAATTATTACGAAAAAATACTTTAGTCACCGACGAAATTACACAAATCACCTCTTGCTAACAAACTTGTTATAAATAGTCAACTTTGGGAGCTTAGGGTTGGAAAACGGTTAAGGATAGAACAAAAATACTTTAAGTTAGTGATGTGAAATATTGTCTAATTTTACGTGGTACCAAATACTTTAAACATATTTCAATTTCATTTTTTGAATTAATTCGCTAAATCAGTGTGAAATAACCCAGTGTGCGGGGG
>NW_023483837.1:789-1605 GCF_013731165.1 Rhagoletis pomonella | reverse complement strand
AAAAAATGCTTTAAGCAAGATCTTAGTATATATATATAAATTAAATATATCTCTTTCATATCACATATCTTCATTTGTTAATACAAAAAGAAAGAAGATCTCAATGTAGTTTAAAATAAACTTAAAAAAAACTAAATTTGATTTATTTAAGGAAATTTTTATGAATTTTACTGAAAAGACTTTAAATACACTCTACATTTTTTTTGTTTATTTGCACATATAAAGAAAGGTAACCATTTTCCTCTTTTAATGTGTGTGTTTTAGTTTAAAAATTTTTGCAACTTTAAACATTTCATGTGTATATTTATGTGTATATTTATACAGATTACTGTTGAAAAATAGATATTTTTCAGTAGTACTTTTACACACACTTTTCATAGTGTACAGGTACAAATGTAACATATTAATTACTATTTTTATACTTACTTTGCAAAATACTTGTGTATAAAAGATGTAATTTATAAATGGAAATTACAAATGTTTGATTTTATGAAATATAAAAATATATATACAGTATATTTTGCTTAGCTGCACATCCTTCTTTGCACGAAAAACTTGAGCACGTAACCAAAAAAGGCACTTAAGCGAATTTTCTTTACTACTTCAATGAGGAAGGTATCCGAATCCCTATGAAACCAAATATTGGCGGAGCACTTACCATGTAGAAATTACTGCAAGCGAAATTTTTACCGAATGTTATCTAATTATCTATATAACTACATAAATTGATAGCCATTTTCGTTGTTCTGCGAGATGAGCAAAATAAATGAAAGGTTGTAAAATTAGGTAATTGTAGGGCCAGTGCAGGTAAATAAT
>NW_023483837.1:0-689 GCF_013731165.1 Rhagoletis pomonella | reverse complement strand
CAAAAAGGCACTTAAGCGAATTTTCTTTACTACTTCAATGAGGAAGGTATCCGAATCCCTATGAAACCAAATATTGGCGGAGCACTTACCATGTAGAAATTACTGCAAGCGAAATTTTTACCGAATGTTATCTAATTATCTATATAACTACATAAATTGATAGCCATTCTCGTTGTTCTGCGAGATGAGCAAAATAAATAAAAGGTAGTAAAATTAGGTAATTGTAGGGCCAGTGCAGGTAAATAATACTTTCATTGATAATTGATACTAGTCGCACAATTTTTAAGGCAAGTATCGCCAATGTGCAGGTATGTTGAACGCATCTATCGGAGCAGTTTCCTTATAAATGTTAAAAATAATGCTTTTGATGCGCATTTTGGGGTAGGTATCTTAAATGTGCACTTAAGCATAGAGGCAGCAAAGCAAAATATACTGTACACGTATTCCAAGTTCTTAGGATGGGTTAAATTATGTCTTTTTCTTCAAAATGTTTGGTTTTCTTACAAATTATGAGATGGATACGTAAAAAAAGAGAATTGGATACATCTTTGGTTTGGGACGGCGCGGAAACACTGTTCAGCACCAAGAAACGATGTGTTTTACTCAGGTGGTACAAAAATAAAAAAGTTTACAAATAATTACAAAAGAAAAAGAAATACTTAACTTACTCGCATATCTACTAGCATTTT
>NW_023483836.1:0-1605 GCF_013731165.1 Rhagoletis pomonella | reverse complement strand
ATTTCCAAATTGGAACTCGAAACAGGCGATACATTGGGTGAGAATCTAAACAAAGTTTACCGTTGAGAGCAACCTGCAAATCATCAAAAGAGACACTTGAAATGTACGAAGCTGTAAAATCGCTAAATAAAAAAGACATTTACATTACCAAGGCTGATAGAGGCAATTGTGTGATAGTATTAAACAAAAGTGACTACGATGATGGCATGCAAAAATTGATTGATGACGGAAACTATGTTCGAGTTAGAAATCCACTGAACAAAATGAAAACTGCAGTGAGCACAGCTATTAAAAATCATGCAGAGTTGTTTGGTGTTTTTTTGGAAAAGTCGCATGATTGTTTCACATTCCCGTGTACCTTCAATTTATGACCTTTTTAAGCTACACAAACCAGGTAATAACTATCGTCCGATTGTCTCCATTATTAACGCACCGCATTCCGCTATTTCGAGATGGCTGGGTGAAAAATACAGAAAAATGAAACAATCTGATCCCTTTTCAATCAAAAATTCGTTTGAATTGGTCAATGCATTGGATGGTGTTCGTTTGAGCGATAATCAACAGCTTGTTTCGTTTGACATTAAATCTTATTTTTCGAATGTACCTAGAGAAGGCGCGCTCATGGCTCTACGGGATTGGTTGGATCGCCAAAATATAAACCCTTTGGAAAAACAAGCATTATTGCAGTTGACGAAGATGAGCATAGAACAGTCTTATTTCCAATTTCGTGAAATATTTTATTGGCAAAAGGATGGTCTTCCGATGGGTCACGTATTAAGTCCAGTTTTATTTAATTTATTTATGGTAACCGTTGAACAAAACCTTTTGGAAAGCGCATTATTCCCGCACATATACCACCGATATGTTGACGACTGTTTCGCAGTTGTTGCTGCGGATATAATTGACGACACTTTGCAAATGTTCAACTCAATTTGTAATGAGATACAATTTACTTGCGAGAGAGAGGTAGACAGAAAGCTCCCGTTTCTCGATATACTAATTGAACGGCATAGTGACAACAATATTGTATTTGATATTTTTCGTAAGAGCACAACGACAGATAGATATATTCCAATCGAGTCAAATCACCATCACTCCCACAAGCATGCAGCGTTCAACTCTATGATACATCGCCTCGTAAACATCCCATTGTCAACAGAGAAGTTCGTTGCGGAACGAAACACAATCGTTCGTATCGCAAATCTTAATGGCTACACCACGTCAACCATAGATCGTTTAATTGATAAATATTCAAAACGTAAATCAAAAAGTCTTGTATCTTCGTTTTTTGAAAAGAAAAATGATTTAAACCGTTGTTCTATGTTGTACAATTCCAATAATTTTTGTTGTTTTTCATATATTTTAAAAAAAGAAAATATTTTGTTAGCTCCTAAAAGTAATACGAAATTAAAATCATTGTTGTGTTCTACAAAAGATAAATGCGTTAGCATTGAAAAACCAGGTGCCTATATAGCTAATTGTGATTCTTGTCATTGTGTTTATATAGGTCAAACTTGCCGGTGTTTAAAAATTAGATTAAAAGAACATCTAAATAGTTTAAAAAATATCGAACCATATAAAAGTGGCTTGGCAGAACATATTTTG
>NW_023483835.1:0-1605 GCF_013731165.1 Rhagoletis pomonella | reverse complement strand
TTTTTTGTTATAAATAAAGGCTCTGGGACAACAGAGCGTCAGTTATCTACCAGATCCTCCGCGTTAATCAAAATCAGCCGATGAATTTAGTTCTGCAGCTGAGCAGTTTTAGTTCTCGACACTTAACAAATTCCTGCCTTTCGTGGCTCGGCACAAAATCTGAAAATATTGGTTCCGCGGATGGGCAGGAATGGAGGGTAAAACCGTCGGTATTATTATTATTATTATAAATAGTTTTGTCCACCTAGATTTGGATTTCAGACCACTATGGGGCGTTTTAAACCGAATATGACCATAAGGTAGTAATTTTCGGATTCAGCGGCCCAAAAACTTGGAAATACGCATACATTTTAATTTTGTATGAAAATTCAAAATACGAACCCATTTAGGGTGTAGTAAGAAGGTTATAGGAAGTGAAGGAGGGGTCTAATTAGTTTTTTTGTAGACATTTTCGGTTTCAGCGTTCCTAGAAAGGTAGGAATACACACCCATCTTAACATTGCATGAAAATTTAATTTTCAATCCCCAGGTGTAGTAGCGTGAAAATAGTCCGATGAAGTTATTTTTTTGGTCGTATTCGCCTTAAGAGAGCCCAAAAACCTAAAAATAGTGGGGTATACCATCTGGTTCACAACATTTTTTTGTTTTTGTGTTCCTGTGTAATTAATATACAACTGCTTTCGGATTTTCCACCTAAAAGTGTCAAATAACTATTTTCTAGAGTTTGGTATAATCACGAAAGTTAAGGTCTGAGGCATTTCGAACAACTTTGCCAAAGAAATTTTGCCGAAAAAAACCAAACAGATAAAATTTAGAAACCACAAAATAGGATATAACACTTGAAAAAATTCCATTGGAGACAAAATTTTCAAAATAAAAAGTTTTATGAAGGCGCGCAGAAAACATAAAACTAACGTTGCAGTTCGATTCCCCATACCCAAAATAGGGTGAAACCGTCTTCTCCGGACATGTCTTTTTTTTGCGGTTATAACATTATAATTTAAAGATGCTATATTTTATTTATGTGGCCATTTTTTATAGCTCTATACTTTTTAAGCAGGTTAAGTTAGTTAGGCCGCATAAAGATGTTAATCCCTCTAAGTTTACTTTAAAATGGTTCCAGCGATAAGCCACGCGAACGTGTAACCTTTTGTCAGATGCCACGGCGGGTTCTAAATTTTTCCAACTCAAATTCAGTAACCCCGCTTTGATAAAATGCGAATCCACAGTACTGTAGCTAAGTGCCTCCAGAGGTATGCTTCAAGCAATTTTTAACTTATATGGCAGATGCCGGCGCTCCCTTTTCCATTGACTGAAATTTTGTCTCTCAGTACTGTACTAAGAAAATAAATCTCCATAACAAATTTAAAATACTTTCAGAGATTTTCTACCCTTCCAGAGCTATGTATTAGGAAAGTTTTAGTAAGTATGGGAGGCCTTCTTTGTTAATAACTGATATTTTTTTCCATGAGCAATGAATAAATTTTACATACATATCTCCATACATATCCAGGGATATGTGGTAAGAAACAGTCAATTTGTACGGAAAGTGCCATGCCCCCCTTTTCTAACTTTCTCCCATGAGTATGGAATTTATTGAATATA
>NW_023483834.1:0-1605 GCF_013731165.1 Rhagoletis pomonella | reverse complement strand
TATCGGAAAGGTGGTACCTCAAGGGTGGTCCCATACTAATTTGGTTCAGATCCGATCATCCGATCCGATTGGATCATGAAGAAATTGACGGTACGGTACTCCAAAATTTTTATATGAGAATTGAAGTCGGTTATGTTTTTGCTTAAAATTACTTGTTGTTTGTTATCTTTAATTGTTTATTAAGAAATATGTTGCAGAATTTTCTTTTATTATTAAAAATTCTTTTTTTTCGAGAGCTCACTGAAAAATGGAGAATTTTTTTTGTGACCTACAACGAAATTTTCGTATGGTACCGAAAGACACAAAACTTTCGTTTTATTTGACACAGTCTATACTAAAAAATCCCGTTGATTTTTTGAATTATTATTTTTTTTTTTGCTGGCAGTGTCTTCCATATTGTGTGAAAGACTGAAGCCCACCGTCAACGAACTGGTTGGGCCTTATTAGTGTGGATTCAATAATAACTAAAGTTCCAGTTACTGTCGAAATTCGACAGTTTTTCTAGTTTTAAAGGGTGAACACACCAAAACTGCGACACTTAGAAATTACTACCAGAAACAAACTAGAAGGCTTTGAAATTATTTTTTTTTTGTATTATATAACTTGGAAGTTTAGATGTTATTAAAATGTTAAAATATTAGTTATTATTTGCTCCATATGCAAGTGATCGGTATTTTCATCGCACACGCGCCATCATGTTCTGCACGACTGCATCATCGACTTTACGCGATGCGCATAACTACTTTGTTTTGCACTCTTCAATAATTTTCACTCTTTCACCTGTTTTCTTCAAGATTCCTTTGACAATTGACCAATATTCCCCAATAGGACGTGGCTCTGGGCTATTGGGTGGATTGCAGTCGTGAGGTACAAAATTGATGTTATTTGCATTATAACACGGCAATGTGTCCTAGGCATAGTGGCAGGTTGCCATGTTCGCCTACTCCTTATCTGTTGATAAATGACAGAAGACGCCTTTTGAGGCACTCATCCCGATAAACTTGATCATTCATTGTCCCGGATGGGAAAAAAGGGCTGCTCTTACGGCCGCAGGAACAAATAGCTTGCCAAACCATGTGGTTTTTGGAAATTTGGACTTCATTTTCAGCTTACAACTTTCAGGGGCATCTTGACGACTTGCAGCAGTATAAAAATCTTGACCTGCAATATAATTTGAATTCTTATAGCAGTAGGCTTCGCAGTCCATAACAATGCAGTTGTATTTTTTAATTTAGAATTCGTACAACTTCCGAATGCGGGATTTCGCTGTAACATTCTACTTTGCGCCTCGGTCTGGCGCTGTTTGAGCTGTAGAACATCTCAATGAAGCTTTCCGCTTTACCTTTTGTACGAAAAAACTGCGATCTCCGTACGGATTTTGCAACATAACGCGACAAAATCTTCGGATCTCGCGAAAACGCACTGAGGACCTACCGAGCACTGTTTTTATCACTTTGACCATGCTAACCCCCGCTCCCTGGTTTTCTCTTAACTGCCAGGCCTTATTTGTACCGATTAAAACCCTGCAAACTGTCGAATAGTGCACTCTTTAATTTTTTAGCAATTTTACGTGTACTTAAGGCCGGATCATTTATAAACTCGTGC
>NW_023483833.1:0-1605 GCF_013731165.1 Rhagoletis pomonella | reverse complement strand
TGTGGCGGTTCGCACCTGGGCAAGCAGGCTTGTAGTACGCAAGCAGGCTTGTAGTAAAGCAAAACTAGCAACTAGTCGGTAATGCAGTCAGCGTATTAATTCGAATAAGTTCTTATTCAATTCGAACTGGATTCCTATAGGAATTAGTATGGTGACTGCTTTACCGATGAAAAGGTAAATGTCCATGATAGTCTGGTATATTCTCTGTATTCTACGCTCTCTGAGTTTTGGTCAGTGCCACAAAAGTCGCTAGTGTAAGTTTTTAATTTGGTACGGTTCAAAAAATGAATAATAAGCTTTCAAAGTCCAAGAAAATACATTTTCAGCACAAAATCGTTTCATGTGCAAATATAAAACGTACGATTCATATTAGTTGAAAACTTAAGTCCTAAAGTTCACGCAATCCTTTCTTGGTAAGGGGTCAAAATCAAATGCATACTACATATAATATCGATGGCTGAGTGGAAGATTCTTGTAAACTGAATAACAAACCGATACTTGAGAGGAATTTGTATGCTGCTACAACAACAACAGGAAGATCGACCTACCTCGGCAGCCAGTTCGAAAACGCCCTATCTCAGAAAAATTTTTAAACAACGCCCTGTTTCAGAATTTGGTTGAAGAACGCTCTATTTCAGAATTTTATTGAAAAACACCCTATCTCAGGATTTGATTGAAGAACGCCTTATCTTAGAATTCGGTTCAAAAATGCCCTATATCAAACGAAAATCATTTTTGAAATTTCAACTCTAAAATCACACTGAAAGATAACTGCTACGTGCATAAGAAGTAAACCAATATATTTCATATTACTCGGAGTACCTTCCTACCTACCTATAAAAATCAAGTTTAATCATTATTTTTTGAGTTTTATTTCTTGTTCAGAAAATAATCGTTTTGAGTTTTGTTTTGTGCCCCGAGAATAATGGCTGTTTTTTGAGTTGAATTTTTTCCTTCCTACCTATAAAAATCAAGTTTAATCATTATTTTTTGAGTTTTATTTCTTGTTCAGAAAATAATCGGTTTGAGGTTTGTTTTGTGCCCCGAGAATAATGGCTGTTTTTTGAGTTGAATTTTTTGCTCGGAAAATAATGGTTACTTTTTAAGTTTTATTTTTTGCTCGGAAAATAATGGTTAGTTTTTGAGTTGTATTTTTTGGTCGGAAAATAATCGTTACTTTTTATACCTTTCATGAGCATGAAATCGTATTATAACTTTGGTCCGATGTTTGTAGGTACCAGAATAAGATGAGATAGACCCATTAAAATGTATACTTAAAAATCAGAACGGCGAGCTGAGTCGATTTAGCTATGTCCGCCTGTCTGTCCGTCTGTTTGTATGCAATCTAGTCTCTCAGTTTTCGAGATATCCGGATCAAATTTGGTGGGTGGGTGTATTTTTATAATATATTAATCATTTGTCGGAGCCCGAAGAAACGGACTACTATAACATATAGCTCCCATACAACTGATGGTTCAGATATGAGATTTTTCGTTATAACTTCTCAATTTATGCAGCTAAGAACATGAAATTTTACTTCCACTTACTTACATATACATGAAATTTCGCACTATTTTCACTCATTATCAACAGAAAGTTTACAGT
>NW_023483832.1:0-1605 GCF_013731165.1 Rhagoletis pomonella | reverse complement strand
AAGATACGCAGGGATTAATCCAAGAGAACAGCAGTGCCCAAGGCAGCAACAGTCCGGACTGTTCTTCACCGAAAGGCGAGCATGAAAGTATTCGGGCGGGTTATGCCTGAACATTACTGAACAGCTACAGTTTAAATTATTCAGCTTTCTTAAAGTCCAATTAGTAATACTACTTAGATATAAGTTATTTATTCAAGGCAGTTAGCAACCAGGAAATTTAACAAAGCTATTGCAATTCAACATTAAATTTTTTTATACATTTTTCGATTACTTTTTAAATTGCTTTGAGGAATGGAATTCGAAAAAAAATCAATTACATTTCCAATTCCTTTCAAAGGAATTGGAAAAAAAAATACATTTTCAATTCCTTTCAAAGGAATTGAAAACAAAAAAGTTACATTACTAGCACGTAATTTAACCCAATTGCAATATGAAATTCCTTGTAATGGAATTAAAAAAAAAAACAATTCCATTGATTCCAAGGAATTGATTCCTAATTATAATTACTGAGGAATGTAATTGTAATGTAATTGCATTTACCCAGCTCTGATCGGAATGATCCAATATAATTTTCGACAGGAGTCCAAAATATTGCTGTTAAATGGCTCCATTTCCCTATCTCAAAGTTTAGCTAGTCTTTCCTTAAAGGCCATTTCTCTTTGTGGTGTTGGACCTTGTGTATTTCTCATTGCGTTTACGTGAAGCGTCAGTTTGTTTTATATGCCTTTCGATGTGGAGGGAAGTACATCTTGGGGAAGCGACTGGGTTGGAAGATCTGGAGAACTGTAGCCGTACTGGTCTTCTGATGGCTTACCGATTTTATTTATCATATTACGTGTCCTAATTAAGTGATCCTGCAAATAAAGGAAGAAGTATTTAAAAAAAAATAGCAAAATCAAAATATTAATAACCAATATCCACATCAAGATTTAAAAAAAAATATATCAAAATCAAAATATTGGTAATTACCACAGCAGCTTGCTTTTGATCATAGCTTAGAAGAGGCGCATTGTCGAAATTAAAGCGCGGATCCATATAAAGTGCAACAATGAATGCATTATTTCCCATAAGCGTAACGATACGATACGATAGTATTTCTCAGAAATCTTTATAGAAAAACATCATTCAGCAGCAATATTTGCGGTTCCACCTGCAGATGAGCATAGCCCTCACAATTATTGCAAGTATGTACAAATATTTTTAAACAAACAGCTTTCGCATATGTTGGGTACACAAATTTTGCGTACGAACAGCGAAAATGGCGTCTATTTAACATGTATGGAAGAAAATAATAACACCATCGACAAAATTTTTTTCACATGCATACATAGTTGTAGAATGTACATATGTATGTATAAATATTGTACATATGTAGGTAGAGATGGATAAACGCACCAAAGTATATACATACATATGCATGTAAAGCAAACGCAATTTTAACATGCTTTGGTAAGAACAACCATCTGCATAGCAATGCCTTAACTTGTTGGCGAAAACAGCATTTACAAAAAATATAAACCCTCTTGCACACCTGTAGGCAAAGACCCTTCATTTGACCCCACGTTTTTTAAAATCGGGCAAACGGTGCAATCATTATAACTTTTT
>NW_023483831.1:0-1605 GCF_013731165.1 Rhagoletis pomonella | reverse complement strand
TTTACCGACCATCAACCGCTCACTTTTTCGATATCGGATAAAAATCCGAATGCGAAATTGAAGCGGTGGAGAGCCTTCGTGGAAGAGTTTTCCCCTAAATTTCATTACAAACCAGGCAAAGAAAACGTTGTCGCAGACGCGTTATCAAGGCAGCATATAAACAGTTTAGAACCCAAAGCCATGTCTCACTCAGACGGCGAGACTGTTCACAGTGAAGAATCGTCCACAGAAGTAATTTCCACGGTTGCGAACCCGATCAAATCATTCGTAAATCAGATTGTTCTCGAAAGTGGAGATACAAATTCAAAAACCAAAAAAATTCTGTTCCAATCACGCATCAGGCCCTATATCATTTTTCAGAATATTGAAAATGTTTCTGATCAATTAAAGGACTACATCAATCCCAACGTTACCAATGGATTGCTATGCGACCTAACTGTATTAGGAAAAATTCAAAACAGAGTTAAAGCTGATTTTCCATCTGTCAAATTCGTGCATACAAAAAATTTGGTAACTGACATCTTTAACGAGGACGCTCAAAAAGAAATTCTGTACGCGGAACATAATAGAGCTCATCGGTCTCTTAAAGAAAATATGAAGCAAGTCTTAAGAGACTATTATTTTCCAAACATGCTCAAAATGTTAAAAGAAATTTTACTTAATTGCAAAATTTGCCAGGAAGCGAAATATCAGCGCCACCCGCCAACCCCTGAAATGGGAAGGACGCCAATCCCTAGCAAGCCCGGAGAAATTCTACATGTGGATATTTTTTCAACGGATAATAAGCATTACATAACTTGCATCGACAAATTCTCAAAATTTTCTATAGTTCAGTCTATTCCCTCTAGGTCAATAGTGGATATAAAGGAACCCTTGATACGAATTATGAACTTTTTCAAAGACACTAAAAGCCTTGTTTGTGATAACGAAAAGTCACTAAACTCTATGACAGTAAAATCCTTTCTAAAAGCTCATTTTAATATTTCGATATTTGCGACACCACCACACCATAGCACAACGAACGGACAGATAGAACGATTTCACGGAACTCTTTCGGAAATCAGCCGGTGTATTAAACTAAGCCAGGGACTAAATGACACGAACGATCTTATTCTACTCGCGAATTACAAATACAACAGGGCAACGGCCCATCGACATAATTCACTCCGCATCATCAAAATACTTGGATGGAATTAAAAACAACTTAATAAAAGCGCAAAACTCTGAACTAAGCTACCACAACAGAAATAGGCAAACTAAAATTTTTAAGCCAGGCGAAAAGGTTTTTATAAAATCTAATAGAAGACTGGGTAATAAACTCAGTAAACTATACACAGAAAAAATAGTGGAAAAAGATTTGGGAACCACAGTCCTTATTGACGGCAAGAGAATTCATAAAGGTAATCTAAGATAATTTTTTTTATTAATAGGCTCCTGATTCTAACGGCAGCTGCATTAGCGCGGTCGGAAATTTTTAATTATACTCAGTTTACATCCCTATATCGGATGGAGAGGTTGCCATCTATAGCCAATATAACCATATCATACACCAACTAAATTTGACCATTTACGAGAACATCGCCGAAGAAACGCACGACCTTCTGG
>NW_023483830.1:0-1605 GCF_013731165.1 Rhagoletis pomonella | reverse complement strand
CTTAAACCTGAAGAAAAGGGCGCACCTACATACATATATATATATATATGTCATTAGACCTCTCTCCTTATCCTCTGCCGCAGAGGCCATAGATATTTTTTTGGCGAATGTCACTACACCTGCCGATCTGCCCCTCTACGTTGGAAAGTCCAGGTGGAGAAGGACTTGGCTTCACTTCGCACTTACAATTGGCGTATCTTGGCACAGAAGAGAAAGGACTGGCGTGTTGTTTTGGACTCGGCCAAAATCGCTTAGGCGGTTACAACGCCAACAAAGAAGAAGAAATATGAAAAAAAGAGGGAAACGCTAGGCTACAGGTCCGTTGGCATTGCATGCCTTTACATAAATGGCTCTGACCAATGACAAGATCTGAAGGAGATGCAGAACGAAAGAGGAGGGAATGGAGCATATCCTCTGTGAGTGTTCTGCCATTAGCAGACTGTGTATGAGTCTTCTGGTAGCAGTCTTTCCAGTATTCCAGTTTGCCAAGACGACTGCGATGTTCTTCAACACGGCTACTATTATTTGGCCGTCTAATGTGGTCGTATTTTATCTGGAAATGCTATGGAAATGGGGAGTCAACCTACCTAATGTAACCTAATCAAGTAATGATCCATACTTTCACTTGGAGACATTGTCCATTGTGGGTGTGCTCTTTGAGTGAGCCTCAAGAGGAGACACGTTGCCCTAACCAGAGTTCCTATTCGAAGAGAAGTGAAGGTAAAATATTTCCATAGAATTAACGTACTAAACAAATTGCTCTCTCAAATAAAATTAACGAGATCAAAGAGTTTTACCTCCGATATCTTCGTCAAACTGTTGAAGAAGCAGAGTAACCACAGATATTCGCCATCATTAGAACATTGTTCCAATATCACAGTGACCTTTGGTGTTGGCGGTAAAGACTCTTACTGTAAATTTATTAAGTTTCAGAAGATCTTCTGTCTTTTTCCTACAAATCCGCGGCTATATTAATCTGCAGATTGTATAGTCTTTCCGCTTGTTCCACAAGTCATTGCTAACGGCTATGGTATGTTTGCCAGTTTGTACAACGTGGATCACTAAACGGTAGTAGCAAAGAGTTCTCCAGCTCGTTAATAGGCATCTCATAGCAGCATTTGGCCATCTCATCAGCCGACCGGTTCCCTTCAATATTGCTGTGTTCTGTAACGCAGCGGAGAGTGATGTTGAAATGTATCAGTGATGCCAAAGTTGCTTGAGATTTTCATACAATCCCCGACTTCACTAGAAGTATTTTGGATCCTATTACTTTCAAGACTCCTTGACTTATGACAAAGATAGCTGCGTTCCCGTCTGTAACCGTGCTACTTAGTAAGAGGCTAGCCGCCTTATCTATTACATAGATCACTACTTGGAAGCCACAACAGTCGTTCGGCAGACGAAATCACTGGTTAATCTGCAGTTCCCCCAAGTGGAGACCGGCTTCGGTGTCTTGTTTCAATTTTTAATCATCAGTAAATATGGATACACCCTCCTCTGCAACTGGAAGCAACTAGCGAAGCTTTTTGGCCTCGGCCCCAACCGTCAAACAGCTATAGTGCCGAATAAGAAGACAAGATAATTATTGTATATAAATTTTTCCTT
>NW_023483829.1:0-1605 GCF_013731165.1 Rhagoletis pomonella | reverse complement strand
GCGAATCTGAATGTAACCACGCCCATTTCCGATATAAAGGTATTTTCTAAAGATGCAAAAACTACGATATTTCAGTAAATATTGGATGCAAATTGTTCAAAATTAGTACGTGAAGTAGAATTTTTGTAAAAAATATTATTGTGTAATTTTTGGAAAATGGGAGTGACCCCGCCCACCTATTATGAAATGTTGCATCTCAGTAGCCCATTCACCAAACTCGGTACGAGCCTTATTTAGGGTCTAGCTAAGAAATCTGTTGAAAATCTAACTCACTTAAAATCGATGATCGCGATAACCACTCAGCAGAAAATTAGATTATGATACATTTTTGGATAATGGGCATGGCGCCGCCCACTTATGACCACAAATTTGTAACTCGGTAACCTATTTATCAATTTCTACCAATCTCTGTGCACTTAATAAACCTGGTACGGAAAAGCAATTCGTTGAAAATTATTCAAATCGGACCAAAATTACATTTGCTTCTCGTATATCTAACGGTAAATTTCAGACCTCTTAATCTCTTAAATAAGACTGCGTGTCACCGCCCAATTTATGACTACAAGGTGTATTTCGGTAGCCACTTTAGCGATTTCTACTAAACGTGGTTCAATTATTTCATTGAGTTATATCAGGATATTATCGAAAACGTTTGAAATCGGGAAAAAGCCCCTGCTTACGACAGTATTTGATACCTGCGCCGGGTAGATAAAGTTCGGTTTCGCCCAAACTTTACCTCTTTACTTGCTTTTAATTATTTTCTTTTATAAATGGTACATAAATTTACGACTTAAAATAGTTATTTTTGTTAATAGCAATGAATTAAAACTGTATTAGGTTATAATCCATTTTAAAACAATAAAATATATTTAAAGTAAACAATTAAATCTTTGAACAATAAAAAATAATGGAAAAAGGTTGATAGGAAATGTGCTAAGTCCACATTAAAAGAATAAAATCTTAAAGAGAAAATGTGGTAAGTCCTAAAAGAGCCTATAAGTCTGCAACAGCTTTATTTTGAAATTGGTCGATTATTGGTACTAAAACAAGACGAACTAAGGAATAAAACTGCATTTACAGATTATAAAAATATTTACAACAAAAAAAGTTAGAAGGTTTTTTGTCCCTCCTGAAAAATAAAAAAAGGACGTTTGCGAACTAAGCCAACGATATACATATCTGAAATAATATTTTATAAAAAACAATCGTTTAATACCAATAGTCAAATTTCTTCTTTCCATTTAATCAGAAAGTGTACTTTTTATGTTTTCCAAATCCACATATGGGTCTATATCTCAAGAACCGAATGAGATACAAAAATTAAAAATGCATTTAAATTTACATGGTTTACACTATCTACACGCAAAATTTCATGATCGTAACTTTAAAAACAAAATTAAAAATGCACGGTTTAAATTTACATGGTTTACACTATCTACACGCAAAAATTCATGATCGTAACTTTAAAAACAACAAAGTTACAGATTTTTGATCAGCAAATGCCTCATATTGCCCATAAAGCGCTGTCGAATTTGTTTTTTTTGCGTCACCCGAAATTGGCTTGCGTGTGTTTGCATTTAATTTCATTGAGCGAAACTTCAAATC
>NW_023483828.1:0-1605 GCF_013731165.1 Rhagoletis pomonella | reverse complement strand
CAAATTTTCGGGTTAGCTGCGGGTGTCCGAGTGTGGTGTTCGCTTGTGCTCAATTTATAGCGAGGGTGATCGAACAGACTCGTTCGTAACCAAAGCAGCTGTCGGGTATGCATCTCGATCGAACACATAGTAGCCGAGTGTGGCGTTCGCTTGTGCTTGATTTTTAGTGAGTGTGATCAAAAAGGCTCGATCATACTCAAAGCTGTTCTCTGATCGGTATCTGATATTGTAAATTTAGAATATCGCCATACCGATATAGGACATTTTCATTGGCGATACGCATCCCAACCTAAGAGTATGTGTTCGATCAGTAATCCCATGGCTAGCGATACTTCTCTCCTTTTCACGCATAGAAGCTCTCGCGACTTTCTCATGTCTACTCCGGCTACATAAGTTTGGCTGTGTTGCATCTACTTGAGTACTCCCTCCTTGTACGTGCTTCTTTTGGAAGAATTTCCTAATGTGAGCTTACAGTAAGCTATCGGCATGTCTAACCTCTTCCAGGCCGGTGAAAGTGGTGCGGAAGTACCTTTTCTTGCCATCTCGTCTGCTTTCTCATTTCCTGGTATGTTACAATATCCCGTTGCCTATACCAGGTATAAGGAGAACTGGTCTGCCATCTCATTTAGCGATTTATGGCAGTTGGCTACCGTATACGAATTAGTAGTGATGGAAGTATCCTAATAGCCTCTTGACTGTCTGAGTAGAAATTATTTTTGTTGTGACCGAAATATGACGCAAACTGTCAGCAGCTTATTGTATAGCCTCTGGTTCGACCGGAGAGACACTGCAATGGTCTGGGAGGCGGAAGCACAACCCCGGCGAGAATTGTTCAGCGTATACTCCTCCACTTACACTGCTACCAAGTTTAGATTCATCATTGTGGAACCGAATAGAATTTTCATTCCCCGGGACTCTTTTGACCATGATTCTCTACTTGATATCTCTGTGTGATACCTTTTACTGAAAGTCAGCGTAGTTACTCGGTGGCTCGCTTTTCTCGTAAGTTTCGGTTACTGAGAATGGTAGTATGACCACCTCTCTGTGATTTCCAGATTTTCAGTTCTTGTAGTCTTAGGGCAGCGCTTGCGGCGCATTGCATGCCCATTAAATCCATTGTTAGGATATTTGGAATGGCATCAATTTCCTCTGAGGGCGTGTGGTTCGCAACGCACCCCTTATACAGACCAGGGCTGTCCATTCTACCTTCTGCAGCATGAGAACGGCCGTTTTGTTTTCTATGAGATGTGAACATCATATTTAAAGTGTATTAATTCTCTTTCCACCAAATATATTTAATATCTGATAAATCTGACGAAAGAAACGTATTTAAAAAAGAAAATATTTTATTCGAACCTACATTCATACATCACATCCTGCATTTGTGGTATGTTTCGAGTGAATTTTACTATCGTTTTGTTTAATTAACAAAAGCTTTATTGATTAGGGTAAAAAGTTAAGCTTGGTTCTAACTATGCTGTTGCTCTGAGAACTACTTTATTTACAAAAATTAATATTTTAAGTATTTTTCCTTCACGATTTTCCAACGAGTTCTTTTTATTTTTATTTCAGTTGTCATTGCTAATCAACAAATGCGTTCCACCA
>NW_023483827.1:0-1605 GCF_013731165.1 Rhagoletis pomonella | reverse complement strand
CCGAGGTACCGCAAGTATTATCTTCTTACGAAGTTCCGGGAGCAGTTCACAATACTAATAGCTGGATGGAAGTGTTACCAATTGTGCTGCTTGGTCTTCGATCAAGTTTACGTGAGGATGTAAACGCTAGTCCTGCTGAACTTGTTTATGGAACTTCTTTAAAGCTTCCTTGTGATTTTTTTAATAACAATAGCGATTTGTCTCCTTCAGATGACTTTGTCAAGCAACTGAAATCTTCAATGAACTCGTTACGTCCAATTGAAGTTAAGCATAAATCAAATCGTTCTGTTTTCGTTCACAAAGATCTTGCTTCATGCACTCACGTATACGTGCGTCAAGATTCTATTAAAAAATCTCTTCAACCACCATATGATGGTCCTTATCTGGTTCTGAGCAGAAATGACAAAGTTTTCAACATCAAAATGAATGATTCCACCAAATCAATATCAATCGATCGACTCAAGCCAGCATTTATGTTCAATACTGATATTTGTGAAGACCCTCGTTCAGTTCCTGTTACAGTATATCCCAATTTTGGAAGTCGCATTCCACGTCATGTACGCTTTAGATCGAGACTTCAACCTTAGCAAAGTCTCTGGAGGGGGAAGTATGTAGGACATTACTTGTTAAGAAATTTACTTGTTTATTTAAATTTTTACAAAATCTTTTCTGTGGATACTTTTGGTAGTCAAATGAAAAAATGAAAAAATAATTGTTAGAAAAAATAAAATTTGTAATAAGAACTTTAAATATATTTCGTGTTCGCATTTCTTATTACATATGTATGTATTTATGTATGTATATAAATTTGTTAGCGCATCGACTAAGCTGACTACGTTGACTGCGCTGCTTGCATTTGTTTCGCTGTCGGAGGTGGCTGCGAAACCAAACATTCCCCCCCCCCCCCGTTGGAAGGCTAAGGCCTTCAACTTCATCCTGCTTCGGAAGTGGACACAGCTTTCTGATAGCTCTTCGGATGACTCCAGCCTTAAGCTCGGCAACCCTAGATACTCCATCTGAACCACTCACAACTTTTATGACTCTCGCCAATGGCCATTTGAGCGGTGGCAAACTTTCGTCTTTCACCAGAACAATGTCGTTGACAGATATACCGGGTTTCCGTACACGCCACTTGGAACGCTGCTGCGGAAGAGTTAGGTACTCTTCACGCCAACGGGCCCAAAAAATTTGCTGGTAATAGGACATACGCTGCCATTGGTCCAACCGAATGAAGTGGAGCCTTGTAACATCAGGTTCCTCAAACAATGAGAGGGGAGCCGTCCCAATGAAATGCGCTGGTGTCAAAACATTTAGATCATCAGGATGCTCTGAAAGTGGAAGCAAAGGTCTAGAGTTAATGATTGCCGCTATGTAGCAAACGAGTGTGCGCAGCTCATCAAACTTCAACAGAGAAGATGCAACTGCTCGATAAAAGTGGTGCTGCGCAGTTTTTACGGCAGCCTCCCACAATCCACCAAAGTGTGGAGAGCGAGGTGGAATAAATCGCCCATCGATGGTATGTTCCAAGCAAAACTCGTGAACTGCCTTGATATGATCGTCGCTAAGAAACAAGCGTCGTAGTTCGGCAAGCTCATTCCTCGCGCC
>NW_023483826.1:0-1605 GCF_013731165.1 Rhagoletis pomonella | reverse complement strand
AAAAAATCACGACAAATTTCAATTTGAAATCCCATTTCGAAGACATTTGTTCACAATCGTTGTGAAAGGCTGAAAAATAAGCAAAAGAAAAGATGTCTCCAAATAGTTTTACCAATTATTACAATTTAAATGATTACATAGTTAAATTAATTGAACAAGATAATGCTGTGTATGGATACCAAAGGCAAAATGTATTGCAGACAGAGGAAATCGCGACAATCGCGAATGACAACTTCCAGACCGCAGACAATGCCACGCATATACTGCACAAAGGTAAGTTAAATAGCCTAATAAAATGGCTTCATGCACATGGGCGTAGCCAGGTAGGGGCAGGGGGTGCTCGAGCCCCCCCTAACTTTCAAATTTTCCTTATATATATATAAAATAGTACCCTGAAATACCAGCTTAATAGGGTTGAGCCCCCCCCCCCCCCCCCCCCCCCTAAATTTCATTCTGGCTACGCCGATGTTCATGCATACATACTAGGGATTTTGCAAATGTGGAATTTTAGACATCCGCCAATGCGAATGCGGGTGCCGATGGTCACCTTTTTTGTCCGCCTATGAGGGATGTCCGCTTATAGGAATTTCGTAAAAAATAAAATAAAAATTCATACTTAAAATATTTAAATTGCGGGTTTCTAAATTAAAATAATATTCTTCAATAGACAGAATCAGGGTGAATTAAAAATAAATTTAAATTGATTGCGTTTTCTTTCCTACCGACAAATCGCATTGCCCATTGGCAACGAAAAGGCAACACTTCTAGAAAAGAAAATATTTTTGAGTATGGGCTATGTTCTTGTGTACATATACATATGTAGAAGAATTTGACTGAAAAACAAAACAAAATTGACCGCTTGTTAGAGCTTCGCATCCGCTTATGGGAGAGTTTTTTTCATAACTGGACATTTTTTGAGTGTCCGCGTCCGTTTATCGGAAAGTCGGTGTATGGGAGAGCATTTTGTATGGAAAAAAACCAAAAATTGTTCGTTCCAAAGAATGTGTCCGCTTATTAGAGCGTCCGTCTATGCGGCCTTTCACTGTATTTTAAGAAATATTTTTTGGTGAGTACATTAGGTAATTTAGATAAAAAAATGTGGAAAATTTAGTAATTTTCAATATTTTTTTTATTTAGTACTTAAATTAAAAAATTGGAACATTGTATTTAAGAAATAGTCAATTTGCTGCTTTTTCGGGTTACAGCCTGTTTCCTAACGGTCAGTTGAGAGGACTTCAGTTTTTTTTGCGGTTCAATAATTCGAGAATTGCATCGGGGCTGCAAATTTCGGATGTATCCTCCTGACTTTCATCTTCACAATCTAGCAGCATGGCAATATCGCTGTTTAAACACCGTTGTGTTCCAAATTGGGTCACCAATTCTTTTGGTTGTTTCAGAATTTGGAGAACCTGTTACGACATCAGCGTTTTTGGATTTTAGTTTTTGTAATTAATTTTTAATCCTGTCTTCTGTGACTGGTTTCAAAGATATGTGCTTATAGCGTCGCGACGTTGTGAATAGGTGGATATGGCTAATAAATTGTTATTTTGTAGGAATGAAAATTTTCTTCGAAATTTTCATTCCTACAAAATAACAATTTATTAG
>NW_023483825.1:0-1605 GCF_013731165.1 Rhagoletis pomonella | reverse complement strand
GGGGGGTAGGGGCACTCACCACTGGCAGGCACTTTCCTTTTGCAAATAAGCACACAATATTGTTTTTTAAATTAATAGTATAAAAGTTAATATAGTTTTAATTTCTTTATTTTACACTTTTAGCTGGCAAACTTTATTTCTGATAACAATTTTTTTTATTTTTCTTGTGCACAATAAGCTTTTAGATTTTAACAATAAATTTTAATTTTGATAATTTGCAAAGGCCACGACAGCTAACTCAACGACAACTTATTTAGCGGCCGTCGATGACCGCTCGCTAAGGTGTGCAGTGAGCGTACAAACATACATAATATTTTGTTCTTAATGGTTTTAGATTAGGATTTTTCGAATTTAAATGTACGTATATTTTAGGGTAAGTATGGATATAAAAGATAATTGTAGGTCAGTATTCAATTTAAAAGGTAAGTATGTAAAAAGGTAAGTATAAAATTCAAGTTTAAGAGTAAATTCAACGATGCAATGCACGGCGTATACGTAACATTTTTGTATAAAGTGAATATGTATTACCATACTCCTCGTTTAATATACATATTTCTAATATGATTTCAAGATTATCTCTAACCGTAATAGTAATACTTACATTGATTTAAATTATCAATTATCATAATTACTTGTATCAAAGATAATACGCTTGGTTATACTTACTTTTTCTATAAAAAAATCACACCTCTGAACGATATCGCAAACTATTTCAAATTTTGCCAACTAAAGTGGCACAAGTCGAAATAAGACTCTTTAACTGAAAATAAAATTATATTATTGCTTAAGTGCAAACTGTCACAACTATAAATAGTACTCTTTAGTTGATACTGTTCAAGCAGGTAACATAAACGCAAGTAACATTAAAACAGACATAACGGCATTTCTCCAGTTAAGGAAGGCAGTGTTGGAGAAGAATTTTTCCCAGTCGTTGGGGATGTGATCTGAGAACTGTTTTATGGGAAAAAGTCGATTTTGAAAAATTTTGAGTTGTGACTCTTTTTGATTTAGTGTGCGATATGTAGAAGAATAAAAAATTTTAAAGTCGTGGGAATTTTTTTAGTACAATTTTTACCAAAAATATTAAAAATTTGGTGAAATGCTCCTACTACATATGGGGTTTTAAACATTTCAAAAACTAGTACTCACTCAAATTTGGTACACTGTTCTAAAAAAAACGAAATTAGTACTAAATAATTCCACAGGCCTTTTATGTGACTCATACATTTGATTATTACACAACTTTTCATTCATATTTTTGGATATTTTAATTGTACGAATATTAATGCAATAATATATTCTTATGTCATAAAAACGCATTTACTATAGACAATAAAATAAATGTTTATCATAATCTTTGGCTTCGTTTTCATTAAATGCAAAAAAAATATTAATTCTAAGTATCGAAGGATTAAATGTTTATCAATTATTTATTTTCTTTTTTGGCTACTGAATAATGCACTTTTTCAGCAACCACTGAATAACATTTCGCATTTACTATTGAATCATTAATATATGTATATGTATGTAAAATAAATGCGTTATTTTCAAATCAGTTAATTACCATAAAGGAATAAGTTAGCATTTTGCAATGTGGCATTTTTT
>NW_023483824.1:0-1605 GCF_013731165.1 Rhagoletis pomonella | reverse complement strand
TCTAACTTGATGCAAGACAATACTCACAGTATTAACACTTAAACATTTCTAAATCTTAATTGCTAAATATCCAATACCATCTTGTGTGGTAATTTAGTCAAGACTGAAAACTTATAAATTAATTTTGCAAACATAAAATATAAGCCGCGGCAATGTCATCGGTATCTTCCTTTTTATTTATTGTTTTTTCTCTTTTCTCCATTATTCTCAGACTTTCCAGCGTGTACCTAGTCTTTTCCCTTTTCTCTTGGTCTATTATTATAGTGTTTTTAAAATCAGCTGTGTGTCCACTCGTTACTATGTGTTGTGCTAGTGCTGTGTTTGTTTTTCGTTTTTTTATATCTGCTTCGTGTTCTGCTAGCCGGGTACCTAGAGCTCGCTTAGTTGTTCCAATATACACTTTGTCACAGGCTTCGTTTTCTTTGCCTTTACATTGAATTTCAAAACATTAACAAATGTTTGTGTGTGTGAAGAAGAGGGGTTAGTGTCGTTTGATGTTGTGTCCTTGTTTACAAATATACCGACAACTGTAGCAACCAGGGTTATTATGAATAAATGGGAACAAATTAAAAATATGACGCGGATTCCTAAACATAAGTTTCAAACCATTCTTTTGCCTCAAAGACAACAATTATTTTATGCATGACAACAAACTCTACACCCAAACTTTCGGAATGCCCATGGGAAACCCTCTTTCTCCAACAATCGCTGATATCATCATGGATGATCTGCTAGACAATACCCTTTTGGAACTCAAAAACGACTACAACATTGAAATTAAATTCATTACCAAATACGTGGACGACATTTTTGCGATTATCAAAAGAAACGACGTGAATAGCATTCTAAAAACACTTAACAAATATCACAGCAAAATTCAATTTACTATAGAAATGGAAGAGAATGCCAGTATCCCTTTTTTAGACGCGCGTATTTTTAGAGAAAATGGCAACCTTATACTGGATTGGTATTCTAAACCTACATCTTCTGGACGCCTAATAAATTATTACTCTTCGCAACCCACCAAATATAAAACTAACACCGCCAAAAACTTTATACACAAAATATTGACAATAAGCCATCCCAAGTTTCACCCAACAAACATAGAAAAAATAAGGAAAATTTTGAAAACCAACAACTACCCTGACTACATAGTACGCGAACTATTAAAACAAAAATTAATGCAAATAGATAATCACCGAAATAAAACAGAGCACAAGCAACGGATACAACAAAAAAATATTACAGCGTGACCTACATACCTAAGCTAAGCGAAAACTGCAATCACCAACTGGCCAGAGCACAAAACATAACCTTTGCATATAAATCCAACTCCACCTTATCCTCAGTTTATACAACAACAAAAAGCCCAATTGACTCCCAACAGAAAAGCAATGTTGTGTATGAAATTCAATGTAAAGGCAAAGAAAACGAAGCCTGTGACAAAGTGTATATTGGAACAACTAAGCGAGCTCTAGGTACCCGGCTAGCAGAACACGAAGCAGATATAAAAAAACGAAAAACAAACACAGCACTAGCACAACACATAGTAACGAGTAATGTTTAAGTGTTAATACTGTGAGTATTGTCTTGCATCAAGTTAGA
>NW_023483823.1:0-1606 GCF_013731165.1 Rhagoletis pomonella | reverse complement strand
C
This sequence comes from Rhagoletis pomonella, assembly GCF_013731165.1. NCBI lineage: Eukaryota > Metazoa > Arthropoda > Insecta > Diptera > Tephritidae > Rhagoletis > Rhagoletis pomonella. Next base: position 1,605 of record NW_023483823.1, on the reverse strand, counting down.
CACCCATGATAATTTTGGTTGCTTAGAATGAATTGAATGACGATTTTGGATTGACAGATTAGTATCGATAATATTTATGAGTGTGTAGCTTAACTTAAAAGCGTAAATACATACATATGTGTGTATATAGTATATACGTACAACTATAAATAAATAGAGATATTGTGTGTGATAGTCATAATGAAATAATCAGGGATGAAATCGTGTAATAGTATTATTTACGTATATTTATGTATTTAGGAACATATGTAACGGGTGATTTTTTTGAGGTTAGGATTTTCATGCATTAGTATTTGACAGATCACGTGGGATTTCAGACATGGTGTCAAAGAGAAAGATGCTCAGTATGCTTTGAAATTTCATCATGAATAGACTTACTAACGAGCAACGCTTGCAAATCATTGAATTTTATTACCAAAATCAGTGTTCGGTTCGAAATGTGTTTCGCGCTTTACGTCCGATTTATGGTCTACATAATCGACCAAGTGAGCAAACAATTAATGCGATTGTGACCAAGTTTCGCACTCAGTTTACTTTATTGGACATTAAACCAACCACACGAATGCGTACAGTGCGTACAGAAGAGAATATTGCGTCTGTTTCTGAGAGTGTTGCTGAAGACCGTGAAATGTCGATTCGTCGCCGTTCGCAGCAATTGGGTTTGTGTTATTCGACCACATGGAAGATTTTACGCAAAGATCTTGGTGTAAAACCGTATAAAATACAGCTCGTGCAAGAACTGAAGCCGAACGATCTGCCACAACGTCGAATTTTCAGTGAATGGGCCCTAGAAAAGTTGGCAGAAAATCCGCTTTTTTATCGACAAATTTTGTTCAGCGATGAGGCTCATTTCTGGTTGAATGGCTTCGTAAATAAGCAAAATTGCCGCATTTGGAGTGAAGAGCAACCAGAAGCCGTTCAAGAACTGCCCATGCATCCCGAAAAATGCACTGTTTGGTGTGGTTTGTACGCTGGTGGAATCATTGGACCGTATTTTTTTCAAAGATGCTGTTGGACGCAACGTTACGGTGAATGGCGATCGCTATCGTTCGATGCTAACAAACTTTTTGTTGCCAAAAATGGAAGAACTGAACTTGGTTGACATGTGGTTTCAACAAGATGGCGCTACATGCCACACAGCTCGCGATTCTATGGCCATTTTGAGGGAAAACTTCGGAGAACAATTCATCTCAAGAAATGGACCGGTAAGTTGGCCACCAAGATCATGCGATTTGACGCCTTTAGACTATTTTTTGTGGGGCTACGTCAAGTCTAAAGTCTACAGAAATAAGCCAGCAACTATTCCAGCTTTGGAAGACAACATTTCCGAAGAAATTCGGGCTATTCCGGCCGAAATGCTCGAAAAAGTTGCCCAAAATTGGACTTTCCGAATGGACCACCTAAGACGCAGCCGCGGTCAACATTTAAATGAAATTATCTTCAAAAAGTAAATGTCATGGACCAATCTAACGTTTCAAATAAAGAACCGATGAGATTTTGCAAATTTTATGCGTTTTTTTTTAAAAAAAAGTTATCAAGCTCTTAAAAAATCACCCGTTATTAGCTTTGTCCGGTCGACCGGTCGAAGGTTCAGACTGAAGGCGA
>NW_023483822.1:0-1606 GCF_013731165.1 Rhagoletis pomonella | reverse complement strand
CAAAGAACGTAAATGTATAAGAAGCGACAACTCGTTACTTTGAAAATGTGCCGGCCCGATTTTGACCGTATCTGAAAGGTTGAGATGAGGAGTTCGTCTCCCTTTTGACTCTGTCCGCGGCAGATTTTTGATTTTCGCCTCGAATGCGGAAAATGCCAGCAAAACAGAAGAAAAGCGGCAAATGCTTGTGAATTTCTGTGGTTATTTCCACAAGTGGTTGAAAAAATGTAATTTAATTAGAAAATATATAAATTATGGTGTGAAATATAGAATATTCAGTGCTTGTGTAAAATACGGAGGTGCTTGTATGTGAAAGTGTCTATATTAATAATAAAAAGTGTTTGTGAGAGCAAAGTGTTCGTCAACAAGTGTCGATTGTCGGTGTATGTGGATGAAAGTGATCATTATTTTGGGTGGGCTTTAGTAGTCAGCCGCACCTTGTGTTTTAAGAAAACCAGGTGGAATTAACAAATGAAACTTGGTCAGGATGTTAAGGGAGGTATCCTCTAAAACATGTATAACTAAAAAATATAAATAATATCATTGTTTATAAGTTATTTGTTGTTAAAATTTCTTAAGTTGTTCCACTTGGTTTCCTTAACAAAAAAAGCATTTGTGCATACTTTTATATATATAAATGCACATAACACTGTACTTAATACTTTACACACTTTTCTTTTAGTTTATCTTGTACATAAACCACTTTAATTAAACTTTTATGGACTTGTAAATTACATTGAATTTCACGCATATTTACAATAACACATGGTTGCAAACTGACACATAACATGTGTTGCCATATTGTACAAAACAATACATACAAAGAAGGCAATGATTAAAAAGGAATACAGGGGAAATCAATACAAAAGAAAATGTTCAGCTCCTTTTCTTCGCAAAACAGAAAGGAGAATTCTATTGCCTGAGGGTTATAATCCCTAAGTGCGGCCGAAGGCCGCCTACGCAGAAAGGTGTTCTCTGCAAAAGGTGTTCAGCTCCTTTTCTTCGCAAAACAGAAAGGAGAATTCTACTGCCTGAGGGTTATGATCTCTAAGTGCGGCCGAAGGCCGCCTACGCAGAAAGGTGTTCAGCTCCTTTTCTTCGCAAAACAGAAAGGAGAATTCTACTGCCTGAGGGTTATAATCCCTAAGTGCGGCCGAAGGCCGCCTACGCAGAAAGGTGTTCAGCTCCTTTTCTTCGCAAAACAGAAAGGAGAATTCTACTGCCTGAGGGTTATAATCTCTAAGTGCGGCCGAAGGCCGCCTACGCAGAAAGGTGTTCAGCTCCTTTTCTTCGCAAAACAGAAAGGAGAATTCTACTGCCTGAGGGTTATAATCCCTAAGTGCGGCCGAAGGCCGCCTACGCAGAAAGCTGTTCTCTGCAAAAGGTGTTCAGCTCCTTTTCTTCGCAAAACAGAAAGGAGAATTCTACTGCCTGAGGGTTATAATCCCTAATGCAGCGGGGGCTTGTTTACTTTACATAGATATGTGTTTGGCGGCTTTTTCGTTCAAATGCACTTTCATTCTGCACTTCGCAGATGCTATTTCATAGTTTGGTAATACCAAAGAACGTAAATGTATAAGAAGCGACAACTCGTTACTTTGAAAAT
>NW_023483821.1:0-1606 GCF_013731165.1 Rhagoletis pomonella | reverse complement strand
TAACAAAGTACAAAAATGAACAAAGTACAATAGTAAATAGTATTAACACTACACATACATACATTTGTATGTATGTGGTAGGAAGGCGCATGTTGATGCGATCACTTCTAAAGCTACGAAGGCGCCAATGGTATGTAAACATCTGGCAGGGAAGACTTGCGGCTGTAGTCCCAAGATACTGAGATGCGCACATGTCCGACGGCAGCGCTGGAGGTGATTCTCGTGCTCGAGCCGCTGCACCTTACCATTGAACAGGTAGCGAAGCGAACTCTACTAAACTTTGCGAGAGAAGGCTTCGGCAGAGGCAAAACCCTATCATCGAGGTACGGAGATAAGTTAGGCTCCCAAGTTCCATTAGCTTTGCTCCCCAGAGATGATAGGCCCAAGTCAGTTGACTTTGACAGGAAACCTCTCCTATGGAGAGGATTATATAAGTGAGCTCGCTGCAATGGTATATGGACGGCTTAAAAACTCCCTCCAGCATTGGGGCAGGCGTTCACGGCAGTAAACCCATACCCGAGTACGAAAGAAAAAGATCGGTTTTTATTGAAAAACAAGGAAATGAAGTTACCGTATAAACGGTAAAAACCAAATAAAACATCCTTTAAATTATTACTATTCTACATACATATTATTATTAAACACATAAGCTCCTTGGAATATTTTTCCCGCCACTTATTAGTTAGTTATTGCTCACTTAATTGGCTTTTTCACTTCAAATACATAGGTACCTTTAACATATCGATCCATCAATAATCAAGTGGGCATATGTACTTATGTAAGTGGGTTTCAATACCTGGCTAAACGTATTAATCAATTTTATTGCATTCAACTGCACATTACGACAGATACACCCACATGTGTATGTACTTGTGAACGTACATGTACATAGTTAAGTAGTATATGCATCTGTTCATCAAACATGATTGATTACTTGAGAATGCTTGCCGCGCAAATAACACCTTGTAGGTACCGAATTACAAATTAAATGGAGCAATCAAATCAATCAAAATTTAATATTCAGCTGTTCGAAGTATTTTAATAAAATAAATGATAAGCATACTACTGTTGTTGCGGCGATCTGGCCCTGTTTGGGTCGGCGGAATCTCTAAACTTTGTTCGTCCATGGGGCAAAATCTGCTCCGCATTCAGCTCAGTCAGTTTTCAGTTTTCTATCGTTTTTCAGCTGGGTGATATGCATGTCCAAACTTGACAAATTTGAACGAAAAACTTTTTTTTCAAAACTGAGAAATTCAAATGTGCAATTCAAATTGTTACTGTAAAAGAGCGGTATTATATTTCGTTATTTTGTTCCTTCCATTACTTAAAATGTAGTATATTTATTCCATTGGTGTATTTTGTTTGAAACTATGTGTTAAAAAAAAATTATGATTAAAAAAAAACTAAACTAACCTCTGTTTTTTGCAAATGTAATTTTCAAAATCCTTTTTTTTTTTAATGCGCAAAGCGCTTTTAAATTTGACAGTACTGTAATAAAGTACGTTCCTTCCTTATTAAGAATTCGAGTTCAAAACCAAAAGCACTTTGCGCATTTTTAAATAAATTGGTTTTAAAAATTTCACTTTGATTTTAATTAAACACAAAA
>NW_023483820.1:0-1606 GCF_013731165.1 Rhagoletis pomonella | reverse complement strand
CTTTTGTTTACAAATTTCTTCACTTAAAATTAAAATCTTTTTTTTTAGGTTGGAGTTAGGATTATTCTTGCTTTTACTCACTCTGTTTTTTTTCGCTTCAAGCACACGTGACATTTGCTCAAGCCTACTTATTTACATACATACTTACTCGTGCATTTCTGCAACCCTGTATATATGTTTACTTATTCATATTTTCATAAGCATTTTAATGCTCTTACTCACTGGATATTTATTTTCAATTACATGCTAATGAAGTAGCTACACTTGATCAGCTCCCTCTCTGCGCATTCAAAATCCACTCAACGAAATCGAATTGAAGACGTTTTGAAGTGCCGTTTGGCAGTTCTTCGTTGAGAGTTTTGTATGAATGAAACAGGTTTTGTTTAGCTTTTGAAAAGGAACATTTTTTGAATGAAGAGCGATTCCTTGTTTAGCTCCTTATTCTCGTTAACCGTATGCTAAAAGATGAGATATTGGAGACTGGGCTAGGCGGAGTGTAATTTTTGGCTCAGGTAGCTCAGTGAGAACCTATTCGTGGATCAGTGGAAGTTCAACGAAAAGGTAGTTGAAGGCAGAGATCTTAGCGGGTCTTCAGTATAAAAGGAAAATAAAAAACTAGTAAGCTAATGCCTTTTTAGGGCAAAAATAAGAGATCACATTTTCCTAATATGTTGCGAGAAGAAAAAAATGCGAAAACCTTTTAATTAAATTGTTTAAGCATTAATCAAAGGCAAATTCAAGACCTTAATGCGCCATGAACCTGAAAATTCCTTAAGAGTATCGAATAAAACACGAAAAATTTCGAAACGACGCAAAAATCCTGAGCTTTTTTAAAGCCTCCCGCAAAAAAACTATCGTAAAATAAATCCTTAGAGAACTAAAAAAAAAAACCAGAAAAAAGTCAAAACGTTCCAAAATATTCCGAAAACCCCCGAAAAGTCATTCGAAAAGTCGTTGGGAACATTAGAAAAATCGCTTCAAATTTAAAAACAAAAAGAACCAGAAACCTCACGAAAAACCCCCGAAATTAAAAGACAAATCGATAAAACTGGAAAAATCATAAATCCTTTAAATATTTTCATCATTTGCTAAAAAAGTATCCAATGGAACATTTTGAAAAAACTTGAAAAATCTCAAAACGTCCAAAATAACTCAAAAAAACTCGAAATTTCGTTCAAAAAATCCTTGAAAATTTAGAAAAAAACTGAAAATTTAAAAACAAAAAGTCCGTAAATCTCACGCAAAAATCACGAAAAATCTTTAAAAAAAATCCGTAGAAATATATAAATATTAAAAAAAAAAATCGAAATATACTTGAAAATTTTGAAAAAACTGAAAATTTCAAAACAAAATAGTCCGTAAATCGCGAAAAGCACGAAATTTCTTTTAAAAAAAATTCGTAGAAATTTTCGAAAAACAAAAAAATAACCTGGAGAAAATCAGAAAAATCACAAATCGTTTCAATATTTTCATAAATTCCTAAAATGCCCTTACAAAATTTTCAAAAGCCCCGGACAATTTCAAATCTCCAGAAATATTCAATAGAAAAACCAAATTTCGTTCACTAAGTCTCTAGAAAATCTAGAAAAAACATGAATTATTTCAA
>NW_023483819.1:0-1606 GCF_013731165.1 Rhagoletis pomonella | reverse complement strand
ATTCTTTTTTTTACTTCAATTACTTCATCGCTTAACTGGCTTGCTAATCCAGAGCATGATTCCAGGGGAAGTTCAAATATATTTTCCAATACTTTGAAAATCCGACAAACTACTTTATCCGTTTGAGAATATTTAACAATTTTTACCGGTCCTAATTCTTTACAAAATCAGAAGGAATTTCTTTCTTTTTTAACATCTATTTGAAAAGAATTAGATTTTTTTGAAATCTCGTCATGTAGTTCTTGTCCTTTCCTTTCCCCAAGTCTCAAATACAGTTGTTGGACAATTTTGTTCGGTTTATTATAAATTTTTTTTTTTATTATTTATAAGCTGAAAAATTTGCAAGGGGGCCGTACTGTTTAACACAATCTGCTAAATGGAGTAATCCATGAATGCCATACAATGTGCCAAAATAAAATACAAAGTCTTAAGTCTTGAAGCATTTTTTGAGCATATCAGCTTCTACTATGCATGACCTTTCGCTAGAAAGAATACTAATTGCAGCATGTAACAATAGAAAATTGTAATATACGTCATCATCAACACAATCTTCCAAAACAAATATTCCTGTATATAATAAAAATTGACGGAATTCTGTTGCTTTCCAATTTTTAAGTTCTCCCAGATTTCTCGATATTCTACCGAATTCGGAAGGAACGTGCTCAGCAAGGAAGTCGATTTTTTCGTTCATTTTCGAAATATTGCCGTTCTTAATAATTAATTTTAACAATTTTTTAACTACACCTAAATCTACTAGGTGCATGCAGTCAAGGGGAAATTGCGAAGCCATATTGAAGTCGGCTTTCTCTAAAATACTTTTCTGTTCCTTGAACTCATGGCTATGGTGTGACAAATCTGCTCGCAAGGTAAAGGATTCGTCTGTCCTTCGCTCGCCAATTTCTTTTCAAAAGGTCATTCTTCTCTGCACATATTTGCCCTCTTGATTGCATTTTGGGCAACCATTTCTTCCGTTAAAATATTGAACACGACTGACGAAAGATCGAGCTGGCGAATCGCAAGTAAAAAGGCGCACGTTGAATTTCTTTACATTTTCCTCCGAACCTACTCTCAAGCCACTTGGTCTTAGTATTTTTACTTCCTCGCAAAAATCTGTTATGAAGTCATCGATCTTTTCTCGTTTTTTAAGTCCAGAGAATCATGCTATTAAAAATGGACGCATTTCACTAAAACCCACTATCGACCCCAGAACTGGCCATAGAACTCGATTTGACCTGCTAAATGGCTTAAGACTATCGATGCCTACATCTATTAGGACTTCAGATTTTTTATTTAAAAAGTGAAAGGAGTCTGAATAAAAATGATTTTGAATACCCATATGCAAAAAGTCTCCATTTGGAATAAACGTTAAAGTCCAAGACTTTACTTCAACTTTCCGTCTACGAGTACTCAAAAGAGTCTTTGCGGAAAGCGGCTAGTCGCTTACTCCTATACCTCGTAAAGTTTGAAGCAAATCGTCTAAGGCGTGTTGGGAAATATTACTTCGTAATGCCCATGCTTTTAATTCTGCACTTTTTTCTTTTTGGCTATTCACCATAGCTACGAGATCTCCTAATTCACATTCGGGCACAAAATCTTCAGCCCTAAC
>NW_023483818.1:0-1606 GCF_013731165.1 Rhagoletis pomonella | reverse complement strand
ATAGCTTGTTATCTATCAAAAACCATAAGTCCAAACTTGTCAGAACGCAGCACTCCGGACAGCGACTGGGTGCCTTCTGATGACGCCTGAGCACCACCTTCACAGCGAGGCCCAAGTGCTCCCCGTAAGGGAATACAACAAAATGCTCTGTAAGCAATTTCTGGTGGGATGTCACAGAAGTGTACACCCTAACAGACCGTTGCTTCAGGAGGAGCCTCCGCCCAGGCACGTCAGGGGGCACCTATTCGTGTACAAGGACGCAGTCCAACAGTACGTAGACCAACCACCACTGGACCCGACGACATACAGACGAGCCATCAACGACATTCATAGAGAGTCAGTTACCACCTACCTCGACTCTCGACCTATGAATGCCGTAATAGGAGCCCAATCACCACCTGCAGAAGAGACGGAGCTTCAACTGCCAAGAGAGACCCGCGTTACCCTGGCTCAATTACGGTCTGGATACTGTACCTGCCTCAACAACTACCTGTCCAGACTCGACCCCAATATCCCCAATGAGTGCCCGGCATGTGGAGAATCCCCCCTCCACGACACCAACCACCTCTTTACATGCCAGCTCAATCCGACTCAGCTAACACCCCTCTCCCTCTGGTCCGAACCCATTGAAACAGCTCGTTTCCTGGGCCTCCCGTTAGTTGAGCTTGACGAAAATGATTGAACGTAGACCCGAAAAAGGCGGGGCTTAGTAGTGCCGCTACAAAAACAACAACAACAACAAAGATTGATCTTCTCGGAGGAATTACAACCAACTTTTTGGTAATGATGTCTGATGTGCGGCGCTCCGAATTATTCGGAGGAACTAAGTTAGAAAGTGGAGCTTGAGATGTTGATGGCAACACTGTTAAATCAACGGTTTGACTATTTTTAGAAGTAGACCTAGTGGATATGGCTTTAGATATCGGAGGCTCCAATGCCTGAGGGCATGGAGAAGATAGATTAATAAGTTCCAAGGACTGGGATGGAATCCGTGACTGTCTTTTTAGGTGGACTAATAACACGCCCACCTTTATTTCTCTCTTTTATGTATGTATATTTTAAAGAATACTAAATACTAGTATTGTAAAAGCAATATTAAGTATTGCCAGACACTTCTAGCCGGCAGTAACTTCTGCCAGACGCTCCAAAATATGCAAAAAGTTAGAAACTTGCATACATGGTTATGAACATACACACATACTTATCGTCAATGTTATTGCAAAACCGCACATCGACCAGTTGCAAAACCGGTTAAACTGTCGTTGTGGCAAAAATGAGATTTAGTAACCCTGAACTCCAGGCATTGACATTTATGCGTAAAAATCATAAAATCGTTATTAAACCAACAGATTTATAAAATAATAGCTAGAGAAAGTACCGCCGGCCAAGGCAATGCCTTCAAAGAAAAACCGCTTTTTCGCTCTCCTGTAAAATTTAAGTGCCATTAGATAGGCGGTTTCGCAATTGCTCGATGGGCGGTTTTGCAACGATATGTATACGTCCTATATTTTGTAACTCAAAGTTTAACGGGGTTACTCCTACGCTCTCTCCACCAACTAAAAGCACAACTGTGCATATACACATGAAGGGCATTCGCGGAAGCTTG
>NW_023483817.1:0-1606 GCF_013731165.1 Rhagoletis pomonella | reverse complement strand
GAGATTCCTGTTTGGACCGACAAAATAAGGTCAAGCAAATCATTGGCACCCAACTAAACGGGTGAAAAAGAATAAGTTTTTGTTGAACATAACCACACTTAAGCCCGGCATAAAATAACCGCGTGCTCATCTGAAGGAAAATAGCAATTTCATCATCGAATCAATTTAATACATCATAAAATTAGATTTAAAGAAAAATTAAAATATTTTAGTGGTTTTTCTCATTTTGTTGGTCACAAAATTGTACGTCGGTGAACCATACATATTCGAGTTTAATCGATTTCTGATTAATTTTTTCTTTTAGAAATTCTGCTATTATAAATCGTCATTGAGATTGAATCAAATAATTTTATTTGAATTCATAATCACTGTAAATCATTATCGTCCTCAGTCTTCACACGGCATGATTTAATTGATTTTATTGGAGCTCGTTTTCAATCAAAATTTTGTATATATTTTGATTTTTTATTTCCAAGGGGGTGAATGGTGATCGATTTGCGATGCGAACACCATTGATCAGCAGTCATAACCATTCTCGTTCAGTTCAGTTCGCCAATTCTGAAAAGCAAGTTGATTGAATTTTTTTAATCACGTAACACCACACATTGACGGTCAAGATTTTTGAACCGATAATTTTTTTTCTCTTTTCGTCTTTCGGTATGAGTTCCAGTAACGCAACCGATAACACGGTCAATACTAATTGAACCAAACCTTTCATTTTTCGTGTATTCATTACCAATAAGATTTGAAATTCGTATCAAATTAATTTCGCTTAACATTCTCAAACTGGTTGAATATTCTCAGTCTGATTTGGTCTTCCGGTAAATTCGGGGGTGGATAGTCTTGATCTTTGTTGCGTACCTTGTTGGCGACAGAAGGGACCGAAGGAGATACAGGTAATACTCCTAAGTATTCAAGGCCTTCGCTGCATCCCGGGAGCAAACAACTTGGTCCATGAGAAGATTCGAGCTAGTGCGTTAAACGCCATTCTCAGCCCACGTTCGGTATAATATTATTAAATTACATTTTGGACCGAAAATCACATGAGACATACAACCAATTGAGCGTGAATTTTTTTTGTTATACTAAGAGTAATATTAAAATAGATATTGATTTGTTCGGCATTATTTTATTTCGAAATTGCATGTTCAAAACGAACATTGATTTTTTTTCCTCGCCGATGTAGCTCACACACTATCATAGAATAGAATAATAATAATATTAAATAATAAACTGAAGTAAATACTGTATTGATTTTAATCGAGTACCATCCTTTTATAACCTAGACGTTAATAGTACGGACTTTAGAACGGACTGGTAGAATTTTTAATAATTTGAGTTTACAGTTTTGTATTTGAGTCTTTCAACATGGAATTGTTTCCCATTCTCGATGCAACCTATTTGACAGACGAACAGCGACAGATTGAAGGTGAGATATATAATCTATATCCAGCACCAGTTCAGTGGACCGACACCGAAATAACCGCTCTCAATGGTAAAATATCTGCTTACGTTGGCCAACCATGGTTGATAAAATCCCATGCCATACACCAAATGAATGAGTTGGAAATATGTGAGAGAGCATATCGAGAACTGAATGCAAATG
>NW_023483816.1:0-1606 GCF_013731165.1 Rhagoletis pomonella | reverse complement strand
AAAGTAATTTTAAAATTTAACAATTTCCTAAAACATTCACATTACTTCCAATAATAATTTCGAGTGAGCTATTTTCGCATTTGAGAAACTTCCAAACGAGATAGCCTAATTTAGTTATCACTTTCGTGATGTGTCAAGCGCAAATATCATTATTATTCATTCCATTAAAGATATGCCGGCAAGCAATGAATTGTCGCATCGGACGCTGCTAGCAAAATAACATTTTACATTTGCGTATACAAAAATGGACGGGGTACACACTTCATGTGTTTGATTTGTTTAAAAATTGGATCGGGTTGATGGATACACATAAATAATATATAAATATGAAATTTGAGCTTGATTAATACATTTTTAAAAACTTTACAGCACAAAAACCAAGACAAATCGATTTAATAATTTTCCAAATATCTCGAGAACAGGGCAATAAAAAAATAAAATAAAAATTTTTTTTTTGTTTTTGTTTTTTTGCTGTAAAGTTTTTAAAAGTGTATTAATCAAGCTCAAACTTCATATTTATTTATTACTTATGTTTGTCCATCAACTTTTAAACAAATCAAACACATGCAGTGTGAACCTCGTCCATTTTGGTATGGAACGCCCCATATACAGTCAGTCAATAAAGTTTAGGTACAGCGATTTTTTGCAATATGGGCAACTATGTTTTTAATATTTTATTTTTCGCTATAAAAATATGGTTTATTCTACAAACATATAACCATATTCTTATAAAAATTAGCGAAAAATAAAATATTTAATAAACATCATTGTAAAAAACTTTCTGTACCTAAACTTTATTGATTGACTGTACATATACATGTTTCAAGAAATGATACTCGTTAGCAAGCAATTTCCACAATATGCGCGTTTATTTGAATTTTTTTGTGAAGACTCAATATGCCACCACCGCGTATACGTAATCTCAATTGAAGATCAATTGTTATCGATCGACCGCTGACAATAAATCGATTTCGAATTGAGTGCGAATTAAGCACGCGCATGATCAAATTTAATGATCTTTGCAGCATCTCATGTCTGTCGGTATTTATCTTCTGTCCCGTTTATGGATATGCAAGTACATTTATTTTCGCTAAACGAATTAAATTATCATAAACAATTGCGGCGCGAAATTGTAATTGGAGACGCGTGATGCTTCATCAAGTAGCTTAGAACATGTAACAGACACAGAAGAACTTACGAAAACACATCGCTTTTATAAGACAGTGTGACCACTTTGTGAGTAATTCCTCAAAACGTGAGGAATTTCGGGTGCGCTTGGGTATTTTTGGAGGAATTTTATTTTGAGGAATTTTCTCTCGATATATTTGCAGATACCAAATGCAACCATGTTTTACACAACAGAGTTGTTAAATAGCTCTGCAAATTTTTTAACCAAAAGCTTTCCGAAGTTTTAAAAGTAGCAAAAAACAAACATTCTTCAAACCTACTTTACCCATTTCGCCATACACCATGCAAACATGACTCGTTCGAACAAAGAATCTTAGTTTTCTTCCGGTTTCGGTTTTGATTTTTGTTCACATTTCCCTCAAACGGCTTGCCAAACCTTCAAACACCCCCATACCCAACATAAATAGCTTTAAGCAAA
>NW_023483815.1:0-1606 GCF_013731165.1 Rhagoletis pomonella | reverse complement strand
CACTTGATTTAACTTTCGTACTAGCAATATAGTTTGGGTTTTTTTTTTTCAATATACGTATAGTCGGATAGTTATATTTCTTATTTTTTTTGCAATCCGAGTGAATATTTCTGCTTTTTAATTTATATTTACGCAAAGCTTAGAAATTAATTGTCGGAAAGCGTACTGCACGTGTGACTCGCTCGCTGCCCGCAAACACGAGCGAGTGACCAAAGCAACAAGTAGCGCAGGTCGTCAGACCTCAGCTGGCCGCTAATACCTATATATCTATGTATGTGCATGTATGTCGATTTCCAGCCCTTTTCAGGGGCCCGTCTACATGTTGGTACCAGCATCGTGGGAATGCTAAAGGTGAGTGAGAAGATAATTTAATACACACCTACTTATGTACATATATACATATATATACATACGTATATAATATATATATTTTTTTGTTTTGGTTACTGCGTTCCATAGTGCTAAATATTCGCGGCTATTCTTCTTTTGCATATACATGCGGAAGTACATATGCGTATGTTCATTAAAGCACTAGAAATATTGAAATAGGGGCATTCACATAAGCATATTAAATCAAGAAAATAGAAGAGAAATTGCAATTTACTAAGTTCTGAAGTGTTTATCCCGCGTTTGAAGTCATTTTTAATTTAGTTAAATATTTTTTTTATTGTTTATTAATTCCATCCCGCTTTATTAGCATAGCGAACTTGTATTTTTTTTATACATTTCTGCACATATATCAATATTTTTTAATTTTTTTTGAGAATTTTTGTAATTAGCCTAACTTTGTTGAGAGTTTTGCCATATGAATTTAATAATGATAAGCGAAATCAATTGTTTTTGAATTCTTGAATTTCCTTAGATGTAATAGAGTAGGTATACATAGGATTAAAGATTTTCTTGTGAATATTTAGAAATAAATCATAACTATAAAATAAAAACAAGGTCAATGAATTTACCTGTAATTTTATTGCTATCCAGTTGAGAGGTTAAAGAGTCCTCAAAATGGAATGGTAAACCTATAGAGTTTGGTGTGGGTGTTACACTCAGGCCTAAGAGGGGACGTGAGGGCACTGACAGATTGACAGGACAGGTACAGGGCTGATGAATTAGTGGACAGACATACAAGGTCAGGACTAGGGGGCGTTGCAACGTTAATAGGAGTCGACGCAACGCCCATGGCTGCGTATGCGAGGCACGCAGAGGGGGTGGGACGACTCCACCTGACTGGACAGGCCTTCTTCTTTAGCTATCACGTTTTTTTCTGTTTATGTCATCTCGAGTTTTTTTTTTCACTGCAAAGTACAGACAGGCATGATTTTTTTGTTTATGTAGGAGTAGGTAAGGTGCGCGGAAACAACCCCCCCGTACGGCGAGCTAGCCTGGGCCCGCAACCATGCCTGGAAACCGCCTCGCCTTAACCAACAGTCATCCCGCATAACAATGGCGCCCAACGGTAATAGCCCAATAGTTTTTTTGTATTTTCCCATGGTTTTCAATTATACTCTTAACTCTTTTTCTTCTTCTATTACTTTTCCCGCTTCCTTCTTCTTAGCTTATTTTTTTTCTATTTCTGACCTTCTATCGGACGAGTTAGGGTCACGAA
>NW_023483814.1:0-1606 GCF_013731165.1 Rhagoletis pomonella | reverse complement strand
CCGTGTACGTTACGAAGTAAATGGCGCTTCTTCATACCCAGACCGCTGACGCAAAGATTAACGATAGCCACCATTTCACTAACTGCTTTACATCGGAACCACTGGATCTCCACCCGGCTTTGTTTAGCTTTTAACCCTAGTTCCTGCACAAGTGAATCGTCCATCATCGTGATCGATGAGCCCTCATCCAAGAGCGCGTTTGTCATAAGACGCATTTCAAAACGCGTTGGTCCCCCGCAGCGTGTAACACTGCCCGACGTTTCGGCTCTCGACCTTCGTAATCTTGAACCATTTGCACAAAACTTACGACCTCAGATAACCAATTGCTAAAATTAACAATAGTAGGATGTGGATTAATCGAAGCGGAATATTTTGCCCAGTCTAATAGTTTACTACAGGGCAATTTTGCAATTAATTCCTCTAACAATGCCGGATTCGTTAAATGCTTGTCTTCCCCTATTGACTGCAAAAACACTGTTAGATTTTTCGTAATCGTAGCAAACGAAATGAGTTTATAGATACGGCTTGTGAAATACAGGGAACATCGCGTACCGCCTTAAGTTGGCTACGAACTAGCTGTTCAGGACGACCGAACCTACAACACAACTGCTCTATAATCGCACCGACATTATTTGGATGTATCAACAAAGACTTGACCGCTCCTCTGCCTCACCCTTGAGGCATTTATTTAAACGTTGCTTATTTTCGAAATTTGTGTAATTGTAAGCAGCACATGACTCAATATATGACGCGTAAAACATAGGCCATTCTTATGGCTGCCCGGATAATAGTGGCAAATCCAGCAACTTTCGTGGTAACTGAAAATGATTAAATGATACTGCAGGACTCGACGACGTAGCTGACGAGCCATGAAGTTGCACGGCGACAGGCCCAGAGGCGACGGCTAGTACATCGTTGTGCTGTTCTGCTGGCGACCATGCTGATTGACCGTAGTTTGCTGCGGCACCCCACGGAACCGGCTGTCTAACATGCGAAGTAATGGGTGGATTAACGATAGGTTGTGACTGGAATATAGTTGGTACGGTCGCACGATTGTACGACGAATTCGTAACAGTAGTGGTTGGCGGCCCATTGAATGGCCCGTTACATGTCATAGCACCACTATGTATTGGTACAGAATTAATGCTAAACGGCACGGCTGTAGTTGACGGAGCCCCTGATGTCTCGGTAAACATAACGGCACAATTTTGAGGTACACTTTGGGAGCGATTATTTGCGCTTGTATTTGTAAACGTTGGCTGAGGCGGTGCTGCAGTTGGCAACGTCAACTGCGGTAAAACTGTATTTAAACGTTGGCGCTCGCCTTCTGCAATTTTAGCTTGTGCCTCTTGTAATTGAACTTCTAACCTAGAAATTTGCTGTTGCATGGACAAAAGTAAGTTCATATTACATATATCGCTGGCAGAAACCCCTGACGACATGGTGGTTGGCGCGGCAAAGTTAACCGAGGTGGCGTTGGCGATACCAACGTTGGCAGAGGCGTTGGTGACGTCGGCGCTGACAGAGGCATTGGGGATTTCGGCGCTGGCATAGGCGGTGCTGATTGGGGCGACGTTGGCACGTGCGACACTGATTGGGGTGGTGC
>NW_023483813.1:0-1606 GCF_013731165.1 Rhagoletis pomonella | reverse complement strand
CTTAAGATTGAGGTTTATAATTTTTATACCCGAGCGCACTTGTGCACCAGGGTATATTAATTTTGTTCACATAACGGTTGTTTGTAACAGCCAAAACGAATCGAGATAGATATAGACAAATGTATACATAAATGATCAGGATGAAAAAAGAAATCGATTAAGCCATGTCTCAAGTAGCACACTGGTGTATAAATTGGTGTAAATGTATGGATTTTGGCACAAATCTGATTAGATTGAATAAAAAAGAACTTTTTGGTGTATTTATTATTCCACCAGTATTTCTTTCAAATCAAATTTCTACCTTTAACATTTTGGTACTATTTATTCATTGAGATTAGTACGAAAACTACACCAGCTCCTAAAATGCGCCACTTTTTTCATTTGGTTCAGAAATAGCTCCACGTTAACATATGTCATTAAAATTATTCAGGCGACATTCTGAGTAGTGATGTGCTGAATTCTCGGTACCCAATACTTGAAAAAAATTTCGGTACCCAATACTTCCTTTTCGGTACCCGATACCGCTTCGACACACTAAACTTTCGTCATTATATCTGTGCCGTTCAATTAGAGTAGCTTAAGTCACTTTAGATGGTTTGACTTTGAATAAAAAAAAAAATCTGTTTCCTTTGAAATTGTTTTATATTTTAATTAAGATTCTATTATAGGGGCATCTTGAACTACATCTTTGGCTAGTTAAACGTTAAAATATTGTTTGGGAATCCAATGAAATGGGGCTTTAAAGGGAAAAGGACCTATCTCGACATAGGCTACTTTTGGGGGTAAAAATTATTGATATTTTATAAGACATCGCCTAAAAACCCAAAATGTACAAATAAGACGGTCCTTTCTCAAGAGATGAGCAATGTATGTAGTTAAAAAAGCAAAGTATAATGTATGCGTCGAACAAGGCAGGCAATTAAATCTGCACAATAATGATCAAGGCGAATTTAATAAGGTGGTGTTAGCCGTATATAAGTAAAAAATTACACTAACAAATTATACGCAGATATTCATACTGTCATTAGTATGAACTACAACAAACACGTAATTTTGATGTAATGTCCTCCACGGCGAAAAATTCAGATACGCCGGTAACACCACCTTATTAAATTCGCCCTGACACTGATGTCGCAAAACACACTCTCGCCTTCTTTTACTTATCGCAACCGTATTTCCAATTGCAATAGTTCTGGTGGCAATATTATTTATTTTTAATAGCTGACACTATATGTATGTGTACATATAACTCATATTGTTGCGCGCTTTTATTAGAAATTCCAAGATTTCGGTACCGAGCATCGAAAGTATTTGATACTTTTTAAATTGGTACCGAGTATCTATCAATACTTAAAAGTAGCGACTCAGCACATCACAAATTCTGAGAGCAATTGACACCAAATTCACCAAAAAATGAATATTGAATACACCACACAGTAGCTTTGTTTCTTTACAGATAGGCGCATTTACACAAGGTAGTGTTAGCCGAATATAAGTACAAAATTACAAATGCAAATTACAAGAAACACATAATTTTCACGTTATGCGGTGAAAAATTCAGCTGTTGCCCCAACATAAGAGAGGTTAGGCACAGCTACTTTGATTT
>NW_023483812.1:0-1606 GCF_013731165.1 Rhagoletis pomonella | reverse complement strand
TTTTAAAGGGGTTGAGGAGTTCCATTACTTTGAGCAACTTTTTTAATTAACTATTAATTTAAATGTTTCCTAAACATATTTACAACGCAGTTCTGCAAGAGGGTACCATAACTTTTTTTCAAATAACGTATATTTGGAACAACCAAAATTAATCGATATGGATACATACATTTATGTTCGTATGTACTACTTATGTATGTATATATACATAAAAATGCTCAGAATAAAAAGAGAAGATGATTAGCCCATGTCCATTTATTTGCGTACACGAAAACTCTAGCAAAAATTGAGATATCTCAACCAAATTCTGTACGAGGGTTTTTTTATCTAGGGCAGCAGGGTATTGACCTGGTCCCTCTCATAAAATGGTAATTTCGAAAAATGCCAAAACTACAATATTTCCTTAATTACAGGAACCAAATTGCTAAAAAACTGCCATGTTTATTATTATAGTTTTGGAAAATGGACATGGGATATATTGCTAGCTTTAAACATCAATTTGCTCAAAACATACGTTTAGAACAGTGTGCAAGCTTCTACCACATGTGTGGTAGATCAACCACGTATTTTTTTTTTTAAATTTGGGTGTCTACCACATCTACCACACAAGGCTTAAAATCTACCACATTTTTAGACAGAACATTTGTTTACAATTTTCACATAACTCTAGAATTTCAACTCAATTGTAATTCGAAATATAAAAATTAATCAATAGATTTTTAAAAAGGTACATCATAAATTTTGCTTTAAATATATCTGTGCCTTAACTTTCTAATATTTCAAAAATACGCCTATTTATATTTGCTAAAGTATTATGCAATGGGAAAATAATTTCGTCGATTTTTTTGCATACAAATAAAATATTCTTTTCTTCATGATTATATTCTCTAACTAGAAAACTAATGTCATACTTGTTTTTGCACCAATTGCGTGGAATCTGTACGATCCACTAGCAATTATATTTCCCGATTTAATTTTTGAGTTGTGCTTCTTTTGTCGACGGTGTGGGATATGTATACCCAATAAAATATGAATTGGAAAATCTACCACATCTTATTCAAATCTACCACATTTTTTTCGATTCTACCACACTAAAATAAAAAGGGGTTTGCACACAGATTTGTTAAATCTTTTTTTGAGAAAAGTTGATAATTTGCAACTTATTGTAAATGGTAGAAACCACCACTAACCCACAATTCAGGTTTTAGAATCTTTATTAAATGCTTGACCCAATAGCGAGGAACAAAGTACGAAGAAACTTGTATTAAGAATTTTTTAAATAACAAAATGTATATATCTAAAGTTAGAAGAAGAAGCGCTTAAATTTGTTTACTTATTTTAACGTAGATATATAGGTATGCACATATGTAATAATTTCTGCACATTCCTTTTATTGGTACATTGGTAATACTTATTTAGAAAGCTGACAATTTTCGAAACAGAGATGTAAAAATCGTTAATAATTAACATTTTTCATAATGACATTCTTGGCAGAAAAATATTTCTCTAATTAATATTTTCATTTATTATAAATATTTGTACAAATTTAAGTGAAACAAATTAATGATAACGCTCAATAAACTATTTTTCGTGTTGAAATTTTGAA
>NW_023483811.1:0-1606 GCF_013731165.1 Rhagoletis pomonella | reverse complement strand
ATCACCACATCTCTTCATCAGACTTCTGTTTTCTAGACTTCAGCAGCATTTAACATAGCTAGCGAACGAGCTTTTATTTTTTCTCCTTATGGCCTTAATGTCTTCTTTCGACAACCCTTCTTTGTTTATTATAGTATCATACCCTTGTTTAGTTTTTTCCCACATATCTTTCAGTTCGTCTTGTTTATTTTGCTCTGCAGGTGGCGTGCTGCTAAAATCGGATTCAAATTCGATTATTGCCTCTGCCAAACGAATGAACGACTCCATGTTTAAAAATGGTACTTGAATTAAAATCAATCACAGATAAATTCGACGATGTGCTTTAATATGTGATAGCAACCTTACTCTTAAACAAAAATAAATGCTTAGATTATCGAATTTGTTCGCCAAGTATTCAATAAACGAAAGTTTCTGCCGCTGAAAAAGATACCAACTCTTGTAGTCGAAACGCCAAACAAAAGATATAATTTCCGGAATTGAAGAAGTAGCCGTTAAATTTATATATAAAATAGTTATGGTAAAACTTTATTTAACTCAATATATTTCTCTCTTTCAATTATCAGGGATTGGTATATATAAAGGCTGTATATATGCTGTATATATAAAAAAGTGACTCGCCACCCAACTGCTATTAAGTATGTGTGTATTTTGCAAATACGTTCACAAGACAATAATAATACTCGCAAATTAATACTGCAAGGGATCCACACGCAGAAGTGATTTTGTGAAGAAAATGCAATTGTTAAAGGCAAATTACCGTGCACGTTTCAAACAAAGAGGTTATGTGTCCTCCGACGATCAGTGATTTTAATGTGGTTCGCGAATTTATTGCAACTGTTGCGGCACAAGTAATAATACGTTTTACTAACAATAAAAATTAAATCCGTGGTGAAGTAATCAAAAGACCGGCAGAGTCAATTACATATATTACAAATGAATTGCAACTGATAACCTCTTTTCACTGTCGTTTATGTGTGTATGTGTGTGTATCTTCAATTGTCTGTTACCAGCCGTGGACAGACAGAATCGGTTCGGGAAATTATTTGAACTAATTGAATTAAACAAATGATATCAACGCAACTGAAAATTAATTGACTTCAATTGAAAATGTGCACTTTGCAACCAATCTGAGCCGTCTTTGTCACTCGCGGACAGACGGAATTAGCTCGTTTGGTAATTTGAAAAGCTATGCACAAATTCCGCTCCTCACAAAATCACCCGCGTGAATCTCGTTTGCAATTGCGTGTGTTTTCTATGCAACATAAATATAGCACAATTGCTCACAAAATAAATAGATTTATGATGTTTTATTTTTTTTGAAATTGCACTTGAATATGTGTGTAACCACGTACCTTACGACTGGTTGGTTTCAATGTTGAGGTGTTGATGCTGGAAAACTTTTAAATTTGTGGCGCAGACGTGGTGTCCTGGTTAATTCGCTTTTGTGGCAAACTCGCTTTGAAAAAGACGGTGGACTGTATTTCTGTGATTCCAAATGTGGTCCCAAAATGGCGCTGGCAATATTTAGTGTTAAGTCGGACGGCTCCGAAAGGACCAAATGGTTACACGGGGGCGTGGTGGAATTACGCTCCGGTGTAAATATAGC
>NW_023483810.1:0-1606 GCF_013731165.1 Rhagoletis pomonella | reverse complement strand
TTGTGCATATGGAAACTGTGCATACGAAATAATGCATATGAAAAAAACCGAAATAATGCATACGAAAAAAACCGAAATAATGCATATATGCACAGTTTCGGTTGAAAACCGAAATAATGCATATGAAAAAAACCGAAATAATGCATATATGCACAGTTTCGGTTGAAAACCGCAATAATGCATATTAGAAAAACCGAAATTATGCATATGCACTCTTTCGTTTGAAAACCGAAATAATGCATATGAAAAAAACCGAAATAATGCATATATGCACAGTTTCGGTTGAAAACCGAAATAATGCATATGCAAAACCCGAAATAATGCATACATGCACACTTTCGTTTGAAAACCGAAATAACGCATATGAGAAAAACGAAATAATGCATATGAAAAAAACCGAAATAATGCATATATGCACAGTTTCGGTTGAAAACCGAAATAATGCATATGCAAAACCCGAAATAATGCATACATGCACACTTTCGTTTGAAAACCGAAATAACGCATATGAGAAAAACGAAGTAATGCATACATGCACAGTTTCGGTTCAAAACCGAAATAATGCATATGAAAAAAACCGAATTAGTGCATACATGAACAGTTTCGACTCAAAACCGAAGTAATGCATATGACAAAAACCGAAATAGTGCATACATGAAAACGAACTTCTTTCTGAGTAGGCGGCCTTCGACCGCGCTTAGGGATTACTAAGTAGAATTCTCCTTTCTGTGTTGACGGAAAAGGGTGCCGGAAGTATTTTTGCGCAGAACTTCTTTCTGCGTAGGCGGCCTTCGGCCGCGCTTAGGGATTATAACCCTTACTAAGTAGAATTCTGCTTTCTGTGTTGCCGGAAAAGAAGGGCGGAAGTATTTTTGCGCAGAACTTCTCTCTGCGTAGGCGGCCTTCGGCCGCGCTTAGGGATTATAACCCTTACTAAGTAGAATTCTCCCTTCTGTGTTGCCGGAAAAGGGGGCCAAAGTACTTTTGCGCAGAACTTCTTTCTGCGTAGGCGGCCTTCGGCCGCGCTTAGGGATTATAACCCTTACTAAGTAGAATTCTCCTTTCTGTGTTGACGGAAAAGGGGGCCGGAAGTATTTTTGCGCAGAACTTCTTTCTGCGTAGGCGGCCTTCGGCCGCGCTTAGGGATTATAACCCTTACTAAGTAGAATTCTGCTTTCTGTGTTGCCGGAAAAGGGGGCCGGAAGTACTTTTGCGCAGAACTTCTTTCTGCGTAGGCGGCCTTCTGCCGCGCTTAGGGATTATAACCCTTACTAAGTAGAATTCTCCTTTCTGTGTTGCCGGAAAAGGGGGCCGGAAGTATTTTTGGGCAGAACTTCTTTCTGCGTAGGCGGCCTTCGGCCGCGCTTAGGGATTATAACCCTTACTAAGTAGAATTCTCCTTTCTGTGTTGCCGCAAAAGGGGACCGGAAGTATTTTTGCGCAGAACTTCTTTCTGCGTAGGCGGCCTTCGGCCGCGCTTAGGGATTATAACCCTTACTAAGTAGAATTCTCCTTTCTGTGTTGCCGGAAAAGAAGGGCGGAAGTATTTTTGCGCAGAACTTCTTTCTGCGTAGGCGGCCTTCGGCCGCGCTTAGGGACTATAACC
>NW_023483809.1:0-1607 GCF_013731165.1 Rhagoletis pomonella | reverse complement strand
TTCTCTGCAGCTTCCTGACACTCCTCATCGTACCAGTTGTTCTTTCGGGCTCGCTGAAATCCGACTACTTCTTCGGCGGCGGTACTTAATGAGCGGTAAATGTGGTTCCACTGCTCGCATATGTCGGTTTGTTGAAGAGTGCTCTCTGAGAGCAGGTGTGAGAGTCGAGTAGCGAAAGCGCTGGCTGTCTGTTGTGATTGCAGCTTTTCGACGTTAAGCTTTCCTTGCATATTTGGGCGCACATTTTTTGCTGCACAGAGGCGGGTGCGTATCTTGGCTGCAACAAGATAGTGGTCCGAGTCGATGTTTGGGCCTCGGAGTGTGCGTACGTCTAAAACACTGGAAGCGTGCCTTCCGTCTATCACAACATGATTGATTTGGTTTCTCGTTTTTCGATCCGGAGACAGCCAGGTAGCTTGATGGATCTTTTTATGCTTGAACCTAGTACTGCATACTACCATGTTTCGGGCCCCGGCGAAGTCCATCAGCCTCAATCCGTTGTCGGACGTTTCGTCGTGGAGGCTGAATTTTCCGACGGTGGTTCCAAAGATCCCTTCTTTGCCCACCCTGGCATTGAAGTCGCCAAGCACGATTTTGATATCATGACGGGGGCAGCGCTCGTACGTGCGCTCCAAGCGCTCATAGAAGAGATCCTTGGATGCCTCATCCTTCTCTTCCGTCGGGGCATGGGCGCAGATGAGCGAGATGTTGAAGAATCTCGCTTTGATGCGGATTGTGGCTAGACGCTCGTCCACCGGGGTGAACGACAGTACTCGGCGACGGAGTCTCTCTCCCACCACAAATCCAACTCCGAATTTGCGCTCCCCTACATGGCAGCTGTAGTAGACGTCGCAAGGCCCCAGACATTGTTTGCCTTGCCCCGTCCAACGCATTTCTTGGATGGCGGTGATGTCAGCCTTTGTCCTTACGAGGACATCAACCAGCCGGGCAGAGGCACCCTCCCCATTAAGGGTCCGGACATTCCAGGTGCATGCCCTCAAATCGTAGTCCTTTAAACATTTGCCGTGGTCGTCATCATAAGGGGACGGGGGTGGTTTCGCAACCAAATACACGTTTATATAGCGAGCCGCTTGCTGCAAGCAGACACCCGCTTGCAGCCGCACCTAATGGTGAACAGACGCTGCGGACTTCAGTGAGCCCTTAAACCGAATAAGTCAGAGTGGCCCCACCGAAGCTCCCTCTCTTTCTGCCGTGACCCAAGGTTCCACTCGGATTGGTTACCGCATCTCGCACATGGGTTGCTCACGTTGCCCAGAGTGCGCGAACGAGGACGCAAGAGTCGGGATTGAGTATAGCCATGCAACTGTAACTGCATACCAAGCGCAATGACTATACCCCATTGCACTCCGTCATATTGACTGCCTTAGGTGAAACTTCTTTAACAATTCTTTGCCTAATAATATAGTTTAATGTTTTTTTATTTTCTCAGTATACACATTTTGTTTTCTTAAAAAGGTATTTTATCTATAAAAAAGCAAGTTTTGTTTAAAAAAAATAATGAAATTTTATATTTTCTCCCAAATTGGGATTAATTTCTTGCCGTTTTTCTTCTTATTCTACTGAGCTAAGGCAGTGTCAAATCGAGC
>NW_023483808.1:0-1607 GCF_013731165.1 Rhagoletis pomonella | reverse complement strand
TAGTTTTTAATTATATCTGATGAAAAGAGTGAATATTCTAATTGAAACCCGTAAAAAAAGCAGCAGCGTTATTAAATAAATTATTTTAATGCGAGACTTGTAAATTTTTTGGTAAAAAAAAAAATTAAAATTTTCGAATTTCAGAACATGCCTGTATGTTGTAGAAAAGGTGAATCACTTTCCTCCTAGTTGTTCGATCTGACGTTTTAAAAAGAAATATTTTGCATCTATCTGGCGAAATCAACTACAGTTGCGTTACTTTCACCACCCTTCTGTATCATTTGTATGCCTCTTCACAAAGGAGCGCAGCTATTAGACCAGTTGCCCGCACCAGAAAATGTATTGAAAAGTCAGCAAAAATAAGAACTAATTTCCTGAGAAGCTATTTGGCTACGTTCCACATGCACCTAAAGTTGTGTGTTTGTACCGAATGTACTTTAAAACTAAATAAAGGTACGATTGTAACAACTTTTCCATCACTGTAGGTAATCCAACAGCTGATTTCGTATCGCTAACTGGGCAGCTGACGTGTGTGTGAACACCAAACTCAATACCGCAATTTAAAGCTTAATTGCCTCAGCTAATTGGCCTGTTTGAACATAGTCTAATTCATTCAACTGACATGTTAATGCACAAAGATGTGGATCTGCTTCTCTATTGCTAAGTATTAATATTTTGCAATTCGTATTGATTTATTAAATTTAATTCCATACAATCAAAACAAATATTTCATGTACCGTTTTTGACTTGAATGTGATCTTAATAATTTCACGTATTCTACGTTTAAGTTTAGCGGCTGTGGCTGTGGTACAGATCGCCGACCAAGACGAGGGCGCTGAACTGATCCTATTTTGTCCCTCTAAAACCACTGTGCGCCGCGGCAACGGGACTTTATCAACTGAAAAACTATGCAATGCAGCGGCGCTCCATCCCAGCATCTTTATGGGTACTTTAAATGCTTTGCAGGCATTTCTGGACGCGGCGACTAGCTTCATCATGCCATAACTAAGATGCCCGCTGAGCTGGGAAAAACAAAGCCATTATGAAGGAAGCAAACTTTACTTCATGTTTCTTTGGTATGGTTTTCTTTTTCTTTTGTAAGCTTGTATCGACGGCAGTGTTGCCATTTGAGCCGTTTTTCGGCTAGATTTAGCAGTTTTCGATAGAAAACAGCCGGAGAAAATTGACCGTTTTTAGCCACTTTTGCTATTGGCTATTCGCCTTATTTTAATCAAATTCAAATATATAAGTTTCTATTTTTACAAATTTAGTGATCCAAAATCTATTAGAAATGGCTAGTCTTGTCTCGGAGAAAATCTTCAAGTCGGTCTGTGTTATATAAAATTGAAAAACATTTTTTATTAACCCAAAAAGTCTTCAGATATTGAGCCGATTTCAATGTAAACATATAAACGGTACGCGTCATTTAAACTGATTAAAAGTTACAAATTTTGCTGACTTTGTTTTCTGTTTGAAATAATCCTTGTTTTAAATTATAGCTTAATCCCGTTGGTAGACGTATATTTTTTGATTTGGGTCACGCGTTTGGACACGACAACAAAATAACTGTCTTACTTATGCATTTTTCTATAAACAAAAATTTTATA
>NW_023483807.1:0-1607 GCF_013731165.1 Rhagoletis pomonella | reverse complement strand
AAACGACAATTAATGCATAGAAATATCCGTAAAAGACCAAAAAATTCATTTGGTTTGTACTCAGCTGCAATTGAAACCCATTGTGTATTGTTAGTGTTTTGGAAATTGGTATCTCTACCCGTTCGGGTTGTTTTCGTACTCTGGTCACAACCGTTATTTGCGAGTTCTGTACGTTTTTGGTTTGTGGTTAGCATTTAGTTTCATTTGGTTCAGCAACATATAAATTTTACTATGGCAGCTAAAAACGAAATTTGGATGTATTTCGAAAACAACGCAGACATGGGTTTAACTACGTGTAAAACGTGCAAAAACAAGTTTAGGAATAATCGAGTGTCTAATTTAAAAGCGCATTTAATTAAATTGCACAAAATTAATTTGAATGAAGCAAGTAATGAACAGTTTGAACCACCGGAGTCGTCAATTTCATCTAAAAGTGCTGGTAAAATAATTCGAAAAAAGAAAATTAAAATTGAGGTGAATAAAAAACAATTGATAAGGTCATATATCGGATTGGTAACGGAGGACTGCATTCCGTTCAATATTTTGAATTCACCAAACATAAGAAATTTCATAGATCCGATTTGCGATGGCCTTAGAGTGTCGGACGGAAAAAAAATTACGCTGAATGCATCAAACTGCAAAAAACATTGTTTATGGTTGCGAATAACATAAAATTGGAAATCACCAATGAAGTGAAAAACAAACTGTTATCATTGAAAATAGACAGTGCTACAAGGCTGTCCAGAAATATATTTGGTGTAAGTGCTCAATTTATTAGTGCGGTACGAATTAAATCTATTATTTTGGGAATGATAGAATTGAAAGGAGCTGGATCAAGCACAGCCAAAAATCTTGCCATTGAAGTGTTGAATGTGCTAAAGCGATACAACATTAATTTAACCCAAATCGTCTCAATAACATCTGATAACGGTGCAAACATGCTGAGAGCGACAAACATTTTATCATTTATTTCTGAAGAGGATGTTGAAGAAAACGACGAATTCTGCACTAACGATGAATATTTAAAAAAAATTGAACTTGTAGAAAAAGTGCCAAACGTGCTAATAGGAAATATACAAGTTTGCCGATGTGCAGCACATACAACCCAGCTGGTCGCTCTTGACGTTGCAAAATCGTCTGGCATGCTGAAATACCTATGGAATTGTCGTAATCTTACAAAATACATCAGAAAAACGTCAAATGGCTATCGCGAAATATTTCAGTTAAAAGGATTGAAAATGCCCCAACTAGATTGCCCTACGAGATGGGGATCCACGTATACTATGTTGCAGGATTTATTAGCAGCAAAGCATATGTTGACTAAAATCGAATCTATTAAAAATAAATCTGAGGATGAAAACTTCGAAGTGGATACGTTGTTTTGGGATTTCATTGAATATTTTTGCACAGTTTCCCATCCCTTGCAAAAAACTATAACAAAGTTTCAAGAGGAGCAATTACAATACGGAAACTTTTACGCACAGTGGCTTAAACTAAAAATAAGCACCGAAAAAATCGTAAGCGATTCAGGTCAGGAGCTAATAACAACAATTGGGAACATGATTTTAAAATCAATAGAAACACGAACAATAACGTTATTTAATAAT
>NW_023483806.1:0-1607 GCF_013731165.1 Rhagoletis pomonella | reverse complement strand
TGAGCGAAGCGAGCTTTTTGAACAAGCTACGCTCCGTAGAAAAATGCACGTGGAAGTGTTTTGTAGCGCTATGCAATAATTTCTTTGGAAACCACTGAGGCGACGACTATGTCACGGTTGTTAACGAAGTTTTGAATGCTTACGGTGGAATGGGTTTTAACATGTCCATAAAAATTCATTTCCTTCATTTGCATTTGGACCTCTTCCAACATAATTTGGGCCAGTTCAGTGATGAACAAGGCGAACATTTCACCAAGAAATAGCTACAATTAAAAAACTTTTTAGAGGAAAAAATAAAATAACAATAATAATAAGGCCATTACCCTGTCAAGTTTAGGGGAAATTGGTGGAGCGGTTACCGAAATATACACATGTAATCACAAGTGGGCGTGGCTACGCCCTTTTCCAAAAATCTACAATTTGTTTTTGTTATTTTATGGCCTTATAAAAATTATGTTCAACAATTGTTATTGAGCTTGAGGCCGTTTTTAATGAAGAACTTATTGTAGAAAAGCAACAATAATTTGAAAAAATGGTAGAAGTGATAGCTATTTCGGAAATCACCAGATTTCCTCATCAGACTTCTTTCTTTCGAACCGATCGGGATCGTCGGTTCGAATCCTACTGAAAGAAGTCTGATGAGGAAATGTGGTGATTTCCGAAATAACTATCACTTCTACCATATTTTCAAATTATTGTTGCTTTTCCACAATAAGTTTTTCATTAAAAACGGTCTCAAACTCAATAAAAATTTGTTGAAAAAATCTATAATATTAGTATTTTTCGTCTCAAAATCATTGTATATATCAATTTTGATTGAATAAGCTCCACTAGTTACCAAAATATTGCAGTTTTCGTATTTCTGAAAACTAGCGTTATATTGGAGGTAGGCGCTGTTATTGTCCGATTTTGCCCATTTTCAATACCATCCGTCCTACGCTGAAAAGAAGTACACATACCAAGTTTCGTTAAGATATCTCAATTTTTGCTCGAGTTATCATGTGCACAGACGGACGAACAGTCACCGCTTAATAGATTTCTTCAGGGATGTTGCGAATGTGGAATTTTAGACATCCGCGGATGCGAATTCGGATGCGGATGTTCAAACGCTAACATCCGCGAATGCGGATGTCAAGTATTTTGATACCCGAGCACACTTGTACGCAAGGGCATTATAACTTTGTTCACATAACGGCTTTTTGTAACAGGCAAAACATATCGACATAGATATAGACAAATGTATACATAAATGATCAGAATGAAAAGAGAAATCGATTAAGCGGTGACTGTCTGTCCGTCCGTCTGTGTACACGATAACTCGAGTACAAATTGATATATCTTAACGAAACTTGGTATGTGTACTTATTTTGAGCGTAAAAAAAAAAATGGATGTAAATAGCAACGCTTTTTGTCATCTAAAAGTGGTGTTTCCAAAATTAAGTGATGCCAAAATGAAAGGAGGTATACATTTTTTATTCGCTGATTTAGTACTTTTTCATCGGTTTTATCTCTTTTCATGAATTTTAGGTATTTTCATAGGACCTCAAATTCGTAAAATTATGAGCGAAGCGAGCTTTTTGAACAAGCTACGCTCCGTAGAAAAATGC
>NW_023483805.1:0-1607 GCF_013731165.1 Rhagoletis pomonella | reverse complement strand
TTTTATAAATGGACTAAAAATTATAAAATAAAATAATGTAAAAAAAAAATTTATAAACAAGCTTTTATTTAACCGTACAATCAAAGGAATAAAATGAAGTAGTGTAACAAAAGATTTTTTAACAAGAAAATTTTGTCAAAACTGCACTAAATTGAATAAAATAAAATAAGTTAAGATCTCGTTAAATTTACTAAAAGCCATTTAGTGAAAGGAGCTATTCAAACTCTAATGAAAATTACTAACAATTTGTACTAATTTACTTGGTTTTTAAAAAAGCTTGTCGGCGAATTCAGCGTACATGCATAATTGGTTAGGTATACATATATGTATATGCAAGCTTTTCTAAAAAACTAAGTAAATTAGTACAAATTTTTAGTAATTTTCATTAGAGTTTGAATAACTCCTTTCACCAAATGGCTTTTAGTAACTTTAACCCTCTAGTAGGCAGAACCGCCTCCAGACGGTCGTTAACTAAACACCTTTTTAGTTCACCTATAATAATTTTTTTCTATATTCGTGAGGCAAGATCTTTAGGCAAAAATCGTACCCTTACGGCGAAGTAAATTTTAATCCGTTATGTCAATCCGTTTTATTTTAATCGGCAGTTGAATTACAGATTTTGAAAACACGGTGAAAATTAATTATTTCTTGCTATTTAGTAATTTCGTAATTAAAGAAATTTTTTCTTTTGAAAAATTTTTCGATATAAAAAAATTCGGTGGATTTCGTTGATAAAAGCACCGTATTTTGATATGTTTTATAATTATGTCACCATTCGAAATGGAGAAAATTGCTTTCGAACACAGACCGGCTTGCTGACATATAAAACCCCAGTTTTGCATTTTTGACCGTCTGCAGACGGCATCATGGGCGTAGCCAGGTAGGGGCAAAGGGGGAAAAGTAGATATGTGGATCATCCGGTTCTGTATCAAGTTATTATCTCTAACTTCAAAGCACTTCCATTTTAAAAGGGTAAAAACCTGGCTGCAGTCGACAATGAGCAAAAATTGATTGAACGGAAACTATAAATAAATTTATAGTTCAATTGTTTATTACTTTGTCTTTAGGTTTGTGTCTTTACTATGCGGTTGGGTGAACAGCCAAGACGTTTACTTCTAAAGTGTGACAAAACAAAATCAAGTAATATATTTAGCATAAATAAATATACCAGCCTAAAAAATCTGCTTACTCAAAATGTTCAATACGCCCTCATACTTATACATACATACATATGTATGTATCTCATTTAACGTTTTGTCCGGCTATTTGGTTTATTATACAGGTATGTAGAGCGAATTTAAACAAATTCATCAGGGTTAGTTGAGATATTCGTTTTTGGCCACTATGTTTTGTACATTTCCCAGTACTACAAAGCTTTTGACGGCCATTCACCTGGGAGTGGGCAGAAGTGATTCGTGTGCTTACGGTTCAAATCGCAGCTAACTACGTCCGGATATTTATATCCATGAATACTATGGGTAGCGACCGAACGCTAGTTTGGGAGCGAGGTAAAGTGGGAGGGCGTAACACCCCGCGCGCGCTGGGGATTAATCGGGATGGTGCCCGGCTGGTTGAAGTCCTAGGGAAAATAAAGGCTGACATCAGCT
>NW_023483804.1:0-1607 GCF_013731165.1 Rhagoletis pomonella | reverse complement strand
ATTGAATAAAAATAAAAGTATATGAGTAAAAAATGGCATCTGCAGTTGTAGCGTTCATGTTGATGGAAGAAGGAAGTTGCGAGAAGGTCAAAAGGAAAATTTTGAGGGATTGCAGCAACCCGCTTGAGCTGCCGGAGACAGCGTAAGTAGATTTATTGCAAGGTGCGCTTGTAAATACTTATAGGATATTTGCAGGTTCATAGCGTGTTATAGGCTAAATAAAGAGGCTTTCCAAATGGTGCTTGACACTATTGGCGGACACTTGACACGATCTCAAGTTCCACCAGTACTGCAGCTAGCAGCTACGTTGCGATTTTTAGCTGAAGGATCTTATCAAAAATCAGTTGGAAACGATTCCAGCATTGGTGTAGCTAGGAGCACGGTGTCAACGATTTTGGGTGATGTGCTTACGATTATGAATCAGTTGCTTTGTCCAGAGTGGATAAAACTAGAAATGGACTTCAACGAAAAACGCAGATCGAGAGGCTATTTTTATACGAAGTGCAAAATTCCCTCGATAATTGGCTGTATCGACGGGACACACATTAAAATCATCAAGCCGAGTACTGATGAACATTTATTTTATAATCGAAAGGGATATTTCAGTTTGAATGCCATGATTGTAAGTACACGTGAAAACTGATTTACTTATAAACATTCATTTGTGTGTTTACGTTTAGATTTGTGATGGTGACATGAAAATTCGAGCAGTCGATGCACGGTATCCCGGCTCTAGCCATGACTCATTCGTATGGAATATTAGCAGAGCCAGGAATTATTTCGTTCAGATGTATGAGTCAGGGGACCGGACATCTAAGTTACTGGGAGATTGTGGTTATGGCATAGAACCTTTTTTATTGACACCCTATAGAGATCCACACTACAATTCCCAGGAATATAAATTTAATTTGGCCCATACATCGGGTCGAAATATTGTGGAGCGAACAATAGGAGTTTTTAAAGGGAGATTTCGCTGTTTATTAAGTACGTTACACTACCGTCCAGAAAAAGTAGTGAAAATTGTAAATGTCTGCGCTGCGCTGCATAACATCTGCAGAAACTACAAAATAGAGCATAATGAAGACGATCAACCAGCACCATCCAATGATATTGAAGGGAATATAGAATCTCCACAAAACACGACACTGCAAAGTGAAGGCAGAAGGATCAGGGATGAAATAGCAAACACTTTATAACAAAGAAGATATGGTGTTTCAGTATTGCAACGATAATTCATATTTATTTGTCACAACACATACATATATATATTTATATACACTTATAAAAGAAATTAAAAAGATATATATTCATGAAAACAAAAAAAAAATTCATTAAAAAACTATATAAGAAAATAAGGTAAAATTTCAGTCATTTCTTTACTAATCCTAATGTACATATCCAGGTACTATATTAATTACACTTCCTTGCAGAAAATGCTTTTCTGGTTTGACCATAAAAATTCACTTGTTCACTTTTTATTCTTCTCAAAATCAAAATTCTGTAGGTCGAGATCAAGTTGTTGCTTTTTTATTTCATTTTTTTTCTTGTAATGCCCTCAAGACTTTTGAATTGATACGGACATATTCATTTTTAAGCTCGGAAACTGC
>NW_023483803.1:0-1607 GCF_013731165.1 Rhagoletis pomonella | reverse complement strand
GTCGATGGAGTCCATTTTTTACGTTAGGTTTGCGGGTCCAGCAATGCTTGAACTTTGATGTGCTGCTCCTGCGGTGGAATTTACAGGATCTATTGATCCTAACAAAATTGCAATTGTCTGTTTTTAACTCTGGCAACGCTGTGTGTTAAGGGCGTGAATGTACATCGTCTGCAGAAAAACATTAAACTTTGAGTGTAAATCGCATTGTAAATAAAGAAAATCAACACATCGTAAAATATTAGTGCTGTGCAACGCAACGTATGTGGGGTTTTCGTAAAACTTTGCGTTATTGATATAATTGCACTTATAATTTCTGCAATCGAGCGACATATAAAAAGAAACTGTGTAATTGCGCCAAAAACTGATAAGCGGAAGACAATCAAAGTAAATGTCAAACCAGTAGGCTGATTCCATATATGTAATCTTACTAATATTATAAATGTGAAAGTTTGTATGGTTGGCTGTTTGGGAAATCATCACGCGGAAACGACTGCACGGATTTGCATGAAATTTTTTACGCAGATAGCTTATGGGCCAGATTGGTTAATAGGCTATTTTTTTAAGAGTTGCCACCTGTTAAAAAAGTTTAACTTATTTAATATGCGGGAACGACTGAATGGATTTGCATGAAAATTTGCACACAGGTAGCTTATGACCTAGATTGGAAAATAGGCTACTTTTCTTAAGAGTTGCCACCTGTTAAAAAAGTTTCATTAAATTAATACGCGGAAACGACTGAATGGATTTGCATGAAATTTTGCAAGCAGATAGCTTATGACCTACAGTGGGAAATAATCTAATTTTTTGGAAGAGTTGCCACCTGTTAAAAAAGTTTAATTAAATTTATACGCGGAAACGACTGAACAGATTTGCATGACATTTCGCACAGAGATAGCTTATGACCTATGTTGGAAAATAGGCTACTATTTTAAGAGTTATCACGTATTAGGAAAGTTTAATTAAATTAATACGCGTAAATGACTGAACTGATTTGCATGATTTGCAGATAGCTTATGACCTAGACTGGAAAATAGGCTACTTTTTTAAGAATTTCCACCTGTTTGAAAATGAAATTTTGCTCAAAGATGGTTTATGACCTGGATTGAAAAAAGGCTACTTCCTTAACCGGTTTTCCGATCAGAACGAAATTTAGTAGACTTACTACGGATTTCGGAAGGATGGTCTTAGACTGAAAGTAAGTCTGGTAACTCAAGGCCCCTCCCATACAAATTGGAATTTTCATATTACATATATATCTCTGGAAGTATGGGGAGAACTGAAACTTGGTATTGTGATATGTATGTGAAATCAATGTTGGCTTTAATCGATTGATGTTTTAATCAGTTAGTTAATTCGATTAAATTCAATCTGATTACAGTTAATCATGATTAATTTTAATCTGACCAAACAGTTAATCATAACCGCGATTAAAAAATTAATTTTTAATCATTAACTCTTAATTTGATCAACTAGGTTTGGTGATTAATTAAGTTATGCTGGAATTTCCCTGTGCACACAAACCAAGTTAATCCGGTATGGCTAAGTCGGGTTTCCTCATCAATCTAAGCAATTTGGGGTGCATTTTCATTAAGATATATACCAATAAA
>NW_023483802.1:0-1607 GCF_013731165.1 Rhagoletis pomonella | reverse complement strand
TCTTCTCCAACATAAGATTAAAGAAATCACACGAAAGGGAGTCCCCTTGTCTGAAACCTCGTTTGGTATCAAACGGCTCGGAGAGGTCCTTCCCTATTCTGACGGAGCTGGTGGTATTGCTCAACGTCATTTTACACAGCCGTATTAGTTTCGCGGGGATACCAAATTCAGACATCGCGGCATAAAGGCAACTTCTCTTCGTGCTGTCGAAAGCGGCTTTGAAATCGACAAATAGATGGTGTGTGTCGATCCTATTCTCGCGGGTCTTTTCCAAGATTTGGCGTATTGTGAATACCTGATCTATGGTGGATTTTCCAGGCCTAAAGCCACACTGATAAGGTCCAATCAGCTCGTTGACGGTGGGCTTCAGTCTTTCGCACAATACGCTCGATAAGACCTTGTAACCTATGCTTAGAAGGCAAGTTCCGCGGTAGTTGGCGCGTATGGCGGGGTCGCCTTTCTTGTGGATTGGGTAGAGCACACTTAAATTCCAGTCGTCGGGCATGCGTTCATCTGACCATATTCTGCATACGAGCTGATGCATGCACCTAATCAGCTCCTCGCCGCCGTACTTGAATAGCTCAGCTGGCAGGCCGTCAGCTCCAGCAGCTTTGTTGTTTTTCAGCCGCGTAATCGCTATACGTACCTCGTCATAGTCAGGCGGTGGGACAGCTACTCCATCATCATCGACTGGGGACTCGGGTTCGTCTTCCTCACTACTTTCAGCGCTGCTACCATTCAGTAGGTTATAAAAGTGTTCCCTCCACAATTTAAGTATATTCTGGACATCGGTCACTAGGTCACCATTGTTGTTCTTACAGGAGTTCCCCGGTCTTGAAACCTTTCGTAAGTCGCCTAACCCTCTGGTAGAATTTTCGGGCGTTCTTCCTGTCGGCCAGCATCTCAAGCTCTTCGCACTCACGTATTTCGGCCTCTCTCTTCTTATTGCGGCAAATACGTCTCGCTTCCTTCTTCAGTTCCCTATAACGGTCCCACATGGCTCGCGTTGCGCCCGATCGCAGCGTGGCCCTGTAGGCGGTATCTTTTTTCTCTGCGGCTTCTTGACATTCCTCATCGTACCAGTAGTTCTTTCGGGCTCGCTGAAATCCAACTACTTCTTCGGCGGCGGTACTTAATGATCGGGAAATGTGGTTCCACTGCTCGCGTACGTCGGATTGTTGAAGAGTGCTCTCAGAGAGCAGGTGTGTGAGTCGAGTGGCGAATAAATTGGCCGTCTGTTGTGATTGCAGCTTTTCGACGTTAAGCTTTCCTTGCATTGTTGGGCGCACATTTTTTGCTGCACAGAGGCGAGTGCGTATCTTGGCTACAAGATAGTGGTCCGAGTCGATGTTTGGCCCTCGGAGTGTACGTACGTCCAAAACGCTTGAAGCATGCCTTCCGTCTATCACAACATGATCGATTTGGTTTCTCATTTTTCGATCTGGAGACAGCCATGTAGCTTGGTGGATGTTCTTATGCTGGAACCTAGTACTACATATTACCATATTTCGGGCCCCGGCGAAGTCGATCAGCCTCAGTCCGTTATCGGACGATTCGTCGTGGAGGCTGAATTTTCCGACAGTGGCGCCAAAGATCCCTTCCTTGCC
>NW_023483801.1:0-1608 GCF_013731165.1 Rhagoletis pomonella | reverse complement strand
TATGTATGCTGCCGTGATTTGTACATATGTACATTTATATGCATGTTCGTAGTTTTTTTGGCAGTAATATGCACATACATATATATGCATGCAAAAACGTTGTCAATTAATGGAGCATGTACATACGTATGCGTAGAAAATGCATTTTCATTTGACTCCAAAACTATTGGGGCATATTAGTAGACGAAATAAAGCCGACTCTTAAGTTAAAGTTTGTCAGCCCCAAATAAGAAGAAAGTTAGTATGTATGTACATACATATATGTAATATTATGTGCATGTGCAAGAACGTTATCAATAAATGATTTTGGAGTATGTGTATTGGGTACATGTGTACATATGTAAGTAAGTATGTACATACATATATACATTCAGAAGCGATCAACTAATTAGCAACGAAATTCAATATGATATTGTTTGCAAATTATGTTTATTTTAATTGATTTTAATTTAAAATATAATACAATCTGTAACAAGAACCACAATAATACAAGTTTAAAAGCTTGCACAAATTGCAAAAAACCGAATCAAACTTCAAGAAATGGTCATCCAAATTTTTAATTAGAATATTTAAAAAAATTTCGGGTATGCAGTATTGTAGTCCATTCAATTATAGTATAAGAAAGTGCAGGTTTCAAGTTGTTAAAAATTACCATTGATTTTATAGATTTTTTTTTGTGGGGGTGTTGCTGTTTTTTTTTTTTCATACAAAAAAAATTGTGATTATGTGTTATATGGAAGAAAATGCGAACACCCTCCACAAAAAAATTCTAAAAATTCAACGGTAATTTTTAATGACTAGAAACTTGCACTTTAGTGTACTTCATTGAATGGGCTGCAAAGCTGCATACCCGAAAATTTTCTAAATTTCAAAATAAAAAAATTGAAATCGTGATAACAATTTTTTTTGAAGTTTGATTAATTTTTATGCAATTTGTGCAAGCTTTTAAACTTTTATTATTGTGGTTTCTGTTATAGATTGAATAATGTTTTAAAGGAAATTATTAAAAACAAATAAATAAACATAATTTGCAAACAATATCATTTTGAATTTCGTTGCTAATTAGTTGATCGCATCTGTGTGTACTAAAATGCCTAATAGGAAGTTAGTTGCAGATTTTTCACAGATACCTATTCCACTGAAAATGATGTGAAAAAGCTGTAACTAACTTTAGTGTCAACTTTATTTTGACCATGAATAAGCCCCATTATTTACATGTAATACGAGTATTGCAGTGAAAAATCATCATTCAACACATTGGTCCGTATGCATAAAAACTAAGCAATTGCTTTTACTTAAAATTTCATAACTTTCACTTAAATTTATTTGAACAAATCGAGTAAAAGGTCTGAGATTTTAAGAAAAGGTATTTGCTTAGGTTATATGCATATGGCATATTTTCTCGAAATAACTGTTCATAAAACTCAAACATAACTTTTCGAGAGAAACCACTTTGCTAACAAGTGCAATTGCTGCTTTTGTACGTTTTTGTCAATGTGTCCATCTTTAAAGTGAGTTTGGGAAAAAACTAAGCCACCTAGAAAACTGGGGTTTGTTGCATTGAAAATAGCGCAGGAACTACAATAAGAATCGTTAAAAACAAAAAAA
>NW_023483800.1:0-1608 GCF_013731165.1 Rhagoletis pomonella | reverse complement strand
CTATTTTCACCAGAGGCTTAACTGCAATTAAGAGCTCAGATAAGTTCTAATAATTTCAACATGTGGTGAGCGGCAAGGTTCATTTCTTAGTGTTTGCTTTTCTCCTTTTGTTTGCTTGTACTTAGTAGGAGGAATTACCCCCCTTCGAGTTGTAATCACCTTGTTCCAATATGCATTATACTGCATTTTAGACATTGTGGAAATGAACTATTAGGGCGATTTTCTCAAGTAGCTTTTGATATTTATGTGCCCTATATGCACAAATTATAACGGGTGATTTTTTAAGAGCTTGATAACTTTTTTTTAAAAAAAAGACGCGGCTGCGTCTTAGGTGGTCCATTCGGAAAGTCCAATTTTGGGCAACTTTTTCGAGCATTTCGGCCGGAATAGCCCGAATTTCTTCGGAAATGTTGTCTTCCAAAGCTGGAATAGTTGCTGGCTTATTTCTGTAGACTTTAGACTTGACGTAGCCCCACAAAAAATAGTCTAAAGGCGTCAAATCGCATGATCTTGGTGGCCAACTTACCGGTCCATTTCTTGAGATGAATTGTTCTCCGAAGTTTTCCCTCAAAATGGCCATAGAATCGCGAGCTGTGTGGCATGTAGCGCCATCTTGTTGAAACCACATGTCAACCAAGTTCAGTTCTTCCATTTTTGGCAACAAAAAGTTTGTTAGCATCGAACGATAGCGATCGCCATTCACCGTAACGTTGCGTCCAACAGCATCTTTGAAAAAATACGGTCCAATGATTCCACCAGCGTACAAACCACACCAAACAGTGCATTTTTCGGGATGCATGGGCAGTTCTTGAACGGCTTCTGGTTGCTCTTCACTCCAAATGCGGCAATTTTGCTTATTTACGAAGCCATTCAACCAGAAATGAGCCTCATCGCTGAACAAAATTTGTCGATAAAAAAGCGGATTTTCTGCCAACTTTTCTAGGGCCCATTCACTGAAAATTCGACGTTGTGGCAGATCGTTCGGCTTCAGTTCTTGCACGAGCTGTATTTTATACGGTTTTACACCAAGATCTTTGCGTAAAATCTTCCATGTGGTCGAATAACACAAACCCAATTGCTGCGAACGGCGACGAATCGACATTTCACGGTCTTCAGCAACACTCTCAGAAACAGACGCAATATTCTCTTCTGTACGCACTGTACGCATTCGTGTGGTTGGTTTAATGTCCAATAAAGTAAACTGAGTGCGAAACTTGGTCACAATCGCATTAATTGTTTGCTCACTTGGTCGATTATGTAGACCATAAATCGGACGTAAAGCGCGAAACACATTTCGAACCGAACACTGATTTTGGTAATAAAATTCAATGATTTGCAAGCGTTGCTCGTTAGTAAGTCTATTCATGATGAAATGTCAAAGCATACTGAGCATCTTTCTCTTTGACACCATGTCTGAAATCCCACGTGATCTGTCAAATACTAATGCATGAAAATCCTAACCTCAAAAAAATCACCCGTTATATGTACAAAAAAAATTTTTAAGGCCAAAAAATGTAAAAAGCTACTTGAGAAAACAGCACTAAAGCTACAAAATCTATGCACATTGTATTTTTAGAAAACGTATGAAACGAAAATTGAAATTAAATA
>NW_023483799.1:801-1608 GCF_013731165.1 Rhagoletis pomonella | reverse complement strand
TGCGTAATGCGTTTTTTTAAAAATTCATATGAAGCTTTTTGCAGCTACAGCTTCAATTTTAATGAATTCACGTCCAGAAGCGTTTGTAGTTGATTGTAGTTTTAATTTTTTTTTTAGTTGAAAAATAAGTGCGTAATGCGTTTTTTAAAAAATTCATATGAAGCTTTTTGCACCTACAGCTTCAATTTTAATGAATTCACGTCCAGAAGCGTTTGTAGTTGATTGTAGTTTTAATTTTTTTTTTAGTTGAAAAATAAGTGCGTAATGCGTTTTTAAAAAAAATCAAATGAAGCTTTTTGCAACTACAGCTTCAATTTTAATGAATTCACGCGTTTGTAGTTGATTATAGTTTTAATTTTTTTTTTAGTTGAAAAATAAGTGCGTAATGCGTTTTTTAAAAAATTCATATGAAGCTTTTTGCACCTACAGCTTCAATTTTAATGAATTCAGGTCCAGAATCGTTTGTAGTTGATAGTAGTTAAATTTTTTTTTTTAGTTGAAAATTAAGTGCGTAATCCGTTTTTTTTAATATCATATGAAGCTTTTTAAAGCTTCAGCTTCCGTTTTAATGAATTCTGGTCCAGAATCGTTTGTAGGTGATTGTAGTTTAAATTTTTTTTTAATTCAAAAAAAGTGCGTAATGCGTTTTTAAAAAAAATTTATATGAAGCTTTTTACAGCTACAGTTTACATTTGTTTCTAATTCAAAAAAAGTGCGTAATGCGTTTTTTTTAATTCAAATGAAGCTTTTACAGCTACACCTTAAATTTTAATGAATTCAGGTCCAGAATCGTTTGTAGTTGATTGC
>NW_023483799.1:0-701 GCF_013731165.1 Rhagoletis pomonella | reverse complement strand
AATTCAGGTCCAGAATCGTTTGTAGTTGATTGCAGTTTACATTTTTCTTTTTTAGTTAAAAAAAAGTATGTAA
Source organism: Rhagoletis pomonella (assembly GCF_013731165.1). Lineage (NCBI taxonomy): Eukaryota > Metazoa > Arthropoda > Insecta > Diptera > Tephritidae > Rhagoletis > Rhagoletis pomonella. Next base: position 628 of record NW_023483799.1, on the reverse strand, counting down.
TGCGTTTTTTAAAGAATTTATATGAAGCTTTTTACAGCTACAGCTTCAGTTTTAATGATTTCTGTTCCAAAATCGTTTGTAGTTGATTGTAGTTTTAAATTTTTTTTTTTTAGTTCAAAAACAAGTGCGTAATGCGTTTTTAAAAAAATTCATATGAAGCTTTTTGCAGCTACAGCTTCAATTTTAATGAATTCACGCGTTTGTAGTTGATTGTAGTTTTAATTTTTTTTTTTAGTTGAAAAATAAGTGCGTAATGCGTTTTTTTTTAAATTCATGTGAAGCTTTTTGCAGCTGCAGCTTCAATTTTAATGAATTCAGGTCCAGAATCGTTTGTAGTTGATAGTAGTTAAATTTTTTTTTTAGTTGAAAAAAAGTGCGTAATGAGTTTTTTTTTAATATCATATGAAGCTTTTTACAGCTCCAGCTTCCGTTTTAATGAATTCTGGTCCAGATTCGTTTGTAGTTGATGATACATTACATTTTTTTTAGTTCAAAAAAAGTGCGTAATGCGTTTTAAAAAAAATTTATATGAAGCTTTTTACAGCTACAGCTTCAGTTTTATTGAATTCTGGTCCAAAATCGTTTGTAGTTAAAATTTTTTTTTGTTGAAAAATAAGTGCGTAATGCG